>NW_005434509.1:94476-99772 GCF_000315625.1 Guillardia theta CCMP2712
CTGCTGCTGCTGCTGCTGCTGCCTTCACATTGTTTTAAGTGGGGCTGAAAGATAGCCATCGCTCTTCACATGCTCTAGTCCTTTACACTCCATTCACTGACAGGCATGGTTGTCATATTCTCAACCTTTAGAGTTTTCCGTCTGCCATCTCCCGCCAGCCTCACTTCTCTTCCTACAAGTATCATCCTCAGCTACACGTCGTCCTCTCCCTCGTGTCCTCTGCCCGACTCGTCCCTCCCTCTTGACCTGTTACTCTCGTGTACCCGCGCCCATCCTCTCCATCTCCGCTCTTTCCCGCCACACCATCTCATTCGTCCCTTCCCTCATTTTCAACATCCCAGCTACATGAAATATCATCCTCATAGGAAACTTCCTGGAACAACCTCCCGCACTTGAATCTTTCATGGCAGTACTACATAACAAGCACCATGAACCGCCCCGTGTCGTTTTCTTCTCGCCTACCATTCACCATATCTTCCCATTTTCTGTGGTATCCACTTTTCTTTTACCTTATCTTTCTTCTGAAACGTTTTCTCGACCTCTTTACATCATCGTTTTCTTCCACCTCTCTTCTCCTGCTCCTCCTCTCGGCTCGGCTCCTCCCTACCCTTACCCTCCTCCTTGCTCTGCTTCTCCTCTGCTTCCTTCTCCTTCTCCCCTCCCCTCCTCCTCCTCTCTCCTCCTCGTCTCTTCTCCTCCTCTCTCCTCCTCCTCTCCCCCCCCCTCCATGATCTCCATTTTTCAGCTCTCCTTCGCTCCTCGCTCCTCCTTCCTGCCATGCTTCGCCCGAAAGCATCGTTCATCGCTCGAGACCACCCCCTACCCCCACCCCCTAGCACTAGATGGTTTGTCTACCCAGACCTACAACCTCCACCCCCCAAATTTAGTTGCCATCTTTCTATAACCCCAGGTCAATCCATGTAAATCACCTGCTAAGTACCCCTTCTTTATGTCCCTTCTCGCCTGCACATGTGGAGTACCGTCGAAACTAGTACCCTACCTCTCAATTCGAGCACAGAGTACCCTTTGCACCCCCATTTTCGTCACCAACCCTGCGGGATCTGCGTAAAAGTAAAAAAACCATTATCCTAAAAGAAAAAAGAAAAAAGAAAAGGAACCAGCGAGTCACGCCGGCCACCGGCGCGGAAGTGCCGCAGTGCCCGGCCCGGTGACTCAGGACTCGCAGATCGGTCCGGACTCGGCGCCAGCCTGGGACGGGGAGCTAACACTGATCTCGGAAGTCCGACTCATCCGAACTTGGAAGCTCAAAGTCAGTTTCATAGCCAGGCTACGGCAGGCAACCCCCCCCCGGCCTCCGGCCGTTGCGGCCGGCGTGCGATCAATGATCAACCGGCGATCATCCGGACCGGGATGATCGGATGACTCGGTTACCGCATCATCATGGCCCATTCAATTTTTTCTGCCACCTGAGTCACTGAAGTGATCCGCGATCATGACCGATCGCCGGGACGGTGCCGTTTCAAACTCGATGACGTTTTTTTTAGCAAAGGCAGAAAAAAAAATCATCGGAGTGAGAGGATTTTGTGGAGCCGATTCCGACCCGATCTAAATCGATTTAAATCTGGGGGCATTCTGGGATTTTTCGATTCAATCGGAGTCGTACGTGGCTCTGATAGTACGAAGGACATCGATTCAAATCGGTTCAAGTCGTTCCTGCTAGAACCCGACTCGATGTAACCGTCTGCCATCGAAGGAGGGCGAAGGACGACGAGGACGAGGACGAGGACGAGGATTAGGATGAGGACAAGGACGAGGACGAGGACGAGGACGAGGACGAGGACGAGGAAGAGGACGAGGACGAGGACGAAGACGAGGACGAGTTCGAGGACGAGGAGGAGGAGTGCTTCGGAGGAACTTCTGAGAGCCTGTTGAGAATTGTCGAGGCCCGGTTCTGAAACGTGGTGCGGGGTCTCTTCCGAGGACGAGAGCGCAAAGGGAGTATAGAATGGTGTAGCGATAATCTTGGGAGCCGTAAGGCTACGGTAACTTATGGAGGAGCAGGTGAAAGGAAGAGGAAAAGTTCGATCGTCTTCTCGTTAGTTCCGTGAGCATAAGAGATTCTGGGGGAAGGCAAAAGAATTTGGAGATTGGAAAGGAATGCCAGAAGTTAGAGTAGCAGAGAGGAAGGAATGGAAGAAGGAGGAAAGTACTGAATCATAGTGGAAGCACTTAAGATTACAGGAATGCAAGTCATCTGCAGGAGAATGTTGCGAGGATGGAGATGAAGTCGGATTGGAGGGAGGGAGTGCGGAACTGTTGCGTAGGAAAGAGCAGCAAACCAGAGGAGCAGAGCAGGAGCAGGATGAGAAGCCTCTGCATGTGATGGCGTGACGACAACGATCATGGTGCATCAAGTGTGGTGGGTGGGTGTGACCATTGTAGCAGATGGAGGGAGGAGACGACGACGGTATCGAGAATTCTTCAGCCCTGCCCATGGTCTCTATCTCTAAAGAGAGCCTGTCGTACCAGGGAGAAGCGCTCTGCACCTCGCTCCTCACAGCCATCAAGACTGACGTCCTCTCAGCCAAGGAGGCGTGCTACGAGGCCATCGGAGAAAACTTCACGTCCAGGTCCACAACTGGCATCCTGCTGGAGGGGACTAAGGTAAAGCACCTCCTAGTCGGCGGTCCAGCAGCTGTGAGCAGGAACGTGACGGTCGGAGAGAACATCTACAAGGTCAATGGCATGGCGGTCGACGAGCACACAATCAGCAGTGCCATGCTCGACCAAGACGTCCCGGGCACCTTCGTCTCCCTCTCGATGCAGGACAGCAGCTCGAGGCTCGAGGGCGTTCCCAAGGAAGTCCTGCTGCTGCGAGCGCCGACGGAGAAGCTGGCAAACCAGAACAAGATGCTGGAGTATCTGATCTCGCTCAAGACCGTCTGCCAGCACGAGGAGGCACCAAGGGCGCTGGTGCACGATTGTATCAACCTCTGGAACAAGATGATGGTGACAGAGGAAACATACGCGCGGACGATCCTCCACAACGTGGAGGGCACGTGGAAGAAGAGCGGGGACTTGGTGGAGCACATGCGAGCTCTGCTGAGAGCCTTCGCCAAACTGCCCGGGGAGGGTGCGGCCGACGCGGTAGGGCAGACAGAGCTCATCCTGCGCCAGCGGATCGCCTACCAGACCTCCGCCCTCGACAAGGCGGTGGAGGAGCGCGACGCCCTGCAGTCCTCCCTCCAGCGCGAGCGCGAGCTCAAGTCCGAGCTAGAGGCTGCCCTGCACAAGACGCAGGAGGAGCTGAAGGCGAGCAGGAAGTCAGCTGAAGTCGCCAGGAGCGGCAGTGCCCAGCAGGGTGGTGGGGGCGTCCCTGCCAGCCTTCAGCTGGGGAGGGAGAGGCTCGACCCGCAAACAGAGACCGCGGTCTTCTACGAGCTGATGATCGAGCGCCAGCTCACTGCCCGGCTGCAGACCGAGCTGGAGGCGACGACGGCGGCGCTGAGGCTGAGCGAGGGGGAGCAGAGGAGGCTGCAGCGGCAGGAGGGGATCCTGAAGGAGCAGGTGGAAGCGCTGAGAGACTCGCTGCAGAAGGAGGTCAACGAGATTCAGCTGCTGCTCGACGAGATCTACCACCAGCGATCCGAGCACGAGAGCTTCCGCAACGAGGCAGCGGTCGCTCAGGTCTGGGCCAAGGAGGCCGTGCAGGCTGGGAACGCCAGGGCGGCGGCCCTTGAAGCAGAGCTCTCGAAGCAATCGAGCTTCAGCATGACCCTGGAGTACAACAAGGAGGTGGCGGAGGAGAAGGTGCGGATGCTTGCGCTGGAGGTGGAGAGGAAGGAGCAGGAGAAGGAGGAGATGGCTCTGCTCTGCCGGCAGCTGGAGGAGGACAGGAGGGTGTCCGAGGCAGACGCTGCGGCCGTGAGGGCGCAGATGTTGGTGATGGGCAACGAGCTTCGGGCGATGGAGGAGGAGGTTGCCAAGGCAGCCGCTGCTCTGATCGTTGAGAGGGAGAGGTCCAGGGAGGTGGAGCTGCAGCGGGACCGCGCGCTCTTGCAGTTCCAGCAGACGGCGAGGATGCGCGAGGAACGCTCCCCCTCCCCCCAGGCGAGGTACGAGGAGGCGCTGGGCAGACTCAGGAGGACGAGAGCTCTAGAGCAGGAGACAAGGGAATTCTATCAGTACCAGATGGCGTTGGAGTCTTCCGGCCTGCTCAGGTTCAGGAGCCCCGTCCCCGTCGTCCCCGCTGCCTCCTCCTCCTCCCCCCGCCTGGAGGCGTTATCGCCGCTCCAGCGGTCGATCGATCGAGCCGCCCGCTCGCTCTCGCCTCCTCGCCGATCGACTCGCTTCCCCTCCCCGTCGCCGATGAAGAGCAACGGGACCACGTACGTTGTCGCAGCAGAGCTCGCTTCCTCCTCCTCCCTCACGCAGACCGCCGGGGTCGGCCTCCTCCTGTCACACACTATCGACAACAAGTTTGTGGTTGACTCCGTGATCCCTGACGGGGCCGCAGCGAGAGAAGGACAGATAGAGGTGAGGAGAGGAAGAGGGAGGAGTGAGAGGGGGGATGAGAGGGGGGGAGGAGGTAGGAGAGGAAGGAGGAATCGGGGAAGTCAACGAGGGAAGGAAGAGAAAGCAGGACCGAAAGGAGAGGAAGGGAGAGGAGAGGAAGGGAAGGGAGAGCAGAGGAGGGGACGGGAGAGGACGGGAGGATTGCGTTGGCGGTGCTACAGGAGAGGATGTGACTGGACTTCCTGCAGGTGCGGGACGAGATCGAGCGAGTCGACGGGATCAGCCCGAAGAACTTGAGCGAACTGCAGAGCCTCGTCCAGGTAAAGATAGGAGGGAAAGAGACAGAAGGGGAGGGAGAGAACATTTCTCCTCGTGCTCCTGCTCCTGCCCCTGCTCCTGCCCCTGCTCCTGCCCCTGCTATTGCCCTTGCTCCTGCTCCTGCTCCCCTCTGATCCGCATGCCAGGGCCCTCCGAACTCTGCTGTCATCCTTGACGTGCTTCGCGCTGGCATCTCCTTCCGCGTGATCCTCCGCAGACAAGCTTCTTCCTACAGCATCCCACAGGCAGACCTGAGCCCTCCTCGAGGTCGACCGAGAACCTCCCCCCGTCTCCTTCCTCATTCCTCCCTTCCTTTCCTTCCTCCTTCCTCCTTCCTCTACTCCTCCCCTTGCGGCCTCCCTCTCCCTCTCCCTCTCCCTCTCCCTCTCCCTCTCCCTCTCCTCCTCCCTCTCCTCTCCCTCTCCCTCTCCCCCTCCCTCTCCCTCTCCCCCTCCCTCTCCCTCTCCCTCTCCCTCTCCCTCTCCCTCCAGCCGACTCCCTA
>NW_005434509.1:99872-109115 GCF_000315625.1 Guillardia theta CCMP2712
GGAGAAGTCAGGACGAGGAGGACGAGGACGAAGAGGAGGAGAAGTCAGGAGGAGGAGGAGGAGTCAGGAGGAGGAGGAGGAGGAGGAGGAGGAGGAGAAGTCAGGAGGAGGAGAAGGAGGAGGAGGAGGAGGAGGATTCTGTTACCTTTCTTTCACCTTCTCAACCAGCTGAGCTTTCTCGGAAATTCCAACAGAGGAGACTCCTCGTTGATGTAAAAGATCCTTGAGTTCCTGAGAGAAGCAAAGGATCACGGTTCTGGTAGGATCGTCAAGTAAACAAGACGCGCTCAGGAGGATGGGGATGATAGGATGATGATGATCATGATGATGATGATGATGATGAGGAGGAGGAGGAGGAGGAGGAGGAGGAGGTGGTGGTGGTGGTGGTGGTGGTGGAGGAGGAGGAGGAGAAGGAGGAGGAAAGGGGCGGAGAGAAGAAGGGAGGGGGTACAGTAAGGGAGATCAAGACGCGGCGAGCAGGAGAGGGCAGATATGACAAGTCGCACCTTCACCCTCATCTCCTCCACGGGCTTCGGGAGCTTCGAAAGAGCCTCCTCCCTTCGCTTGCTAACATCTTCTTCATCGCGGAGGCCTACCTCTGTCACATCCCACCGTCAGCGACGATCGCTGGAGAGCAAGCACAGGCATGCTCAGCATTTCCTCCCCTCGTAGGTTCCCATGAACTTCTCCTCCTCTCCTACCCCTCTCTTTCGAACTCTTGGAAGCGCATCAACAACCGGGTCGGGTATTACAATCACTAACGACTGAGGAGGATTAGCTCTTTCGTACATTCATCGCCCTTGTCCTAACGGTCTCCATCACTCCCATCTACCCCTTTGCTTGCTTCTTCCATCATGATCCTGACGTCATCCTCCTCTACCTCCTCCTCCACCCGCAGCTTTGCTTTCCTCTGCTTGCTCTAGTTCCTTCTCAGCATCTCCAGCTCAATCGCACACCTCCATCCTCTATCTTGCGTGCTCTGCTCTGCCATCGCATCCGCTCATCTACTCCAGCTCCCATGTCTCCACCAAAATCAACTCTATCAAAGTCCTCCCTACTCTCAGTCTTGCCAAATTCTGCTCCTGCCCCTGCCCCTGCCCCTGCTCCTGCCCCTGCCCCTGCTCCTGCTCCTGCTCCTGCTCTCATTCCTGCTCCCTCTCTCACTCCTGATCCTGCTCTCACTCCTGCTCCTGCTCTCATCGTGCTCATGGACATGCTCCTGATGAATTCCTTATCATCCCCACCCTGATCTTCTCCACTTACTTTCTTCCGCCATGATCATTACGGCCGCAAGCAAAGCCAGGCATATTGCTGATCGCATTCCAAACCACCCCTTGCGGTATCCACCCCCTCCATTTCCCAATACCACCCTAGAGAGAGAATAGTTATGCTACCCACCCCTCAATTATCACAACGTCCCTTGGTATTATGCACCGGTGTATAAATACCTCGAAAGTACCCCTCCCTTCTACTATCACCTACCCCCAAATTCCACGTCACTCTGTCCAATCGAAAAGCTCGTTACTACACACCAAAGATGACGATTAAAATGAGTAATACAAATGAAACGTTGTGAAAAGCTGTCCTGGAGGGTTCGTAAATGTCAACAAAGTTATTTTCGAATAGATCACGCTCTGACAAATCTCATGAATAGTCTTTTCGAGAGCTAATCCAATATTGTCTCTGATATGAAGTCTTTTCATATTTTCTACATGATAGTACCCCTTTGTCGACATTTCAAACTACCCCTTCTTCCCCCAAATTTTAAAACAATGTATCTTTAAATATAATTTTTCAGACTGTTCTCTACCCCCCAGCCCACCCCCTCGAGTCAACAAACCTCAGCACGGAAATCAGACCACCCTACCCCCATGTTGCACATTGTGGAACAGAACCCACGAGGTACACAGTTACTATGTTCTCAGTACCCGTCATTCACTTTGTTTATGAATGATAAGAAGGTGGGTGAATATACACCCTTGTTACAACTGACCCCAAAGTTACCACCACCCACCCCACATTAGAGCGTTCTACCACCCTCTTTCTTCTGCCTCCCTTACTATTCACCACCCGGTATGTACCCCTACCCCCTCGAGTTACCACTACCCCTTCAGCCCTCGCTTGCTCCTCCTCCCTCCGCCTCTCTCCCTTATTACCCTACTCACTTCCTGACTCCTGCCCCTGCTCCTGCTCCATCCCCTGCTCCTGCTCCATCCCCTGCTCCTGCTCCATCCCCTGCTCCTGCTCCATCCCCTGCTCCTGCTCCCCCTGCCCCTGCCCCTGCCCCTGCCCCTGCCCCTGCCCCTGCTCCTGCTCCTGCCCCTGCCCCTGCCCCTGCCCCTGCCCCTGCCCCTGCCCCTGCTCCTCCTCTATCCTGCTCCTCCTTTCCCTCTGCTTCGTCCCTCATGTTCCTCTCGGCCTTCTCCTCGTCCTCCCCTTCCATCCTGTCTTCACCTGTCCTGACCTTTTCTACCCCCTTTATCGGCCCTGCTTTCTTCTAAAACATCTATCCTCACAAGATTCTACATCTTGTTTTCCTAGTTACCATCACCGTTCTGCCTTCATCTTCTATTCCAAATCTCATTCAACGTCATCACTTCCTCTCAGCCCTCGACCATCACCTCGCCCCTAAGTTGCCCTCCTTCCTCTCTGCCTAAAGTACTTGACGATTCTATTCTTAAAGTCATTTTGCTTGTTTGATCCGTTCATGGGCAGGAGCAGGAAGATTTGTTTCCTCGTTGTCAGGCGTTAAGGGTATTCAATGGATACACATGGGCAAAGTTCTTGTGGACTAAACCAGGAACTGATAGGAACTAGATTTACTCTCTGACCTCGATGAATCCGAACAGATTGCCCTTCCTCCCGGTTGGGGGGGATTGGAGCAACTCAGGACTGTTAGGAGCCTCCCAGTCCTCTTCCTCAGGGCAGCCCTTGTTTCTCAATTTCTTGCCCAGGGAAAATTCCCCTGATTTGGCGGCCCTCCATGCGTTACAGAACGATCCGAACCTCAGGAACAGCATGCTCCTGTACAACAACATGAAGGTTGAAGAAGCTGCCCGGAATGCTCAGCAGACTTCCGAGCTGCAATCGAGGTTGGCGCGGCCGAGCTCGAGTCTACCGACAAGCGCCGCTAAGCCTGCCCCTCCTGCCGCCAGCATCGCGCCGAAGCGAGACCCGGCGCAGATGAGTAAGCAGAGCATCCAAGAGTACGATGCGTTGGAGTACTTGAACCAAGTGCGGCTGCGATTTGCACACGAACCCCCTGTGTACAACGCCTTCCTGAACATCATGAAGGAGTTCAAGTCGCAGGAGATCAGTACCTCGGTGTGTGTTGTTGCTCTCCGTCACCTGTGCCCTCCTGCTCTCTGACTTGTTGCTCTGATCGACCAACAGGCTGTCACTGCCAAGGTCTCGAAACTCTTTGCTGGACATCAAGATCTAGTCCAAGGTTTCAACAACTTTCTTCCCCCCGCTGAGCAGGTTGGCTCAGATACTGTGTTCAACTTATCCTCCCTGTTCACCTCATGGTTCGCCTTCTGACCTGCTTCTCTCCCCAGGCACAAGCTCGTGAGCAGTCAAATCAGGAGAGAAGCTTTCAACCGCCGGCAGGTTCGCAAGCAAGTCGAGTCTCAGCACCGCCCTCCTTCATTCAGCATCCCAAAGTCGCAAAGCCGGCAGAGCAAGCAGTCAAGAAGGACAAGAAGCCCAAGAGCTCTGGGGGTGAAAGTCACGGACAAGCAGCACAAGTCCCTCAGGTGGGAAGCATCCATGGTTCCTGTCTTTGATTCTGAGCTGCCTCTCAGTCCGAGGACCGGGACAGCGCCTTCACGTATGTCGCGAGGATACGAGCGCGTTTTGAGCATCGCCCCAACGTTTATAGGTAGACAAGTTATTGCTTGCAGCGTATCCAAGTATGTGATCTCATCTCAACAGAGAATTTCTTGAAGTCCTCCAGAAGTACAAACAGAACGTCTACGACATCTCCCGGGTCAAAGGAGAGGTTGTTCATGATCCTTCTGCCGTGGCAAGGAGCTTGTTGCTGAATTTTTTGACAGGTCACAAGATTGTTCGATGGGCATCCAGACCTTCTCCGTCAATTCTCAATCTTCCTCCCCGATGACTACGTGAGTTGCTCGAGACGTTGTTCGCTTCTCCGGCTGAGACTGTGTGCTGCAGCATGATGAGTCTCAGGGCAAGGGGGAGGCGTCCAAGTCAAAGGGATCACATTCCTCCACTCACGGCAAGAAGCAGGACCAAAAGATGTCAGAAAAGGGCTCGGCAGATGGAGCAGCGGACAAGTCAGACAGGACCGACGGTCAAGACCGGAACGTTGCAGACAAGTCAAATGACAAGTCCGGAGGGAAGTCGAGCTCGAAGAAGAAGCCGAAAGTTGTAAGTTTTGCTGCCTTGTGCTAGCGAGCAGAAGCTCTTCTTGACATGCCGACGTCGTTGCAGGAGAAGGAGAAGCCGTGGGAGCCTGAACCCGACGACGTCAACGGACAGCTCCTGGTAACTCAGCACGAAGGCCTGTCGGTGTTCTGACCCATAGTGCGTCCTTTCTACAGTACACCATTGGGAAAGAATTACGACAGGGGGGGGTCGACAAGCAGAATGATTTCCTCAAATGCCTGGACTTGCACGTCGAGGGAGTCTTGAGCGCTGAGGAACTCGTCACGGTCGTGCATGTAAGATGAGGAGGGGGGAAGGAAGAGGAGACGCAGGATGAGGAAGGGAAGGAGGAAGACGAAGAGGAGGAGGAGGACCAGGAGAGGAAGGAGGAGGACGAAGAGGAGGAGGAGGACGAAGAGGAGGAGGAGGACAGGAGAGGAAGGAGGAGGACGAAGAGGAGGAGGAGGACAAGGAGAGGAAGGAGGAGGTTGACAAGGTGCGACAGGAATCAATGATATCCACCTCCAACTTGAAGAAGCTCTACGGACCGTTCAAGGCGATGATCGGAGCCAAACAGTCCGAGACGCTTCCCATAAGCGAGGTGAGTCGGGAGGGTTCTGCTGGGGGAACTGCTGTCACCTTGACCTCCCAGCTGGACTTCTCTCACTGTCCACGGTCGGGAGTGAGTTATAGGAAGCTGCCCAAGGTGCGTCCCGACGCTCGCGGGGGAGGTCAGGGAGGTGACGGAGGTGCAGGACTACATCCCACCGCTGTGCTCGTCAAGGACGCCGTTCCAAGACAGCGTCCTCAACGACGACTGGGTCCGGCGCCTTGACTTGCTCCTGACGTTCTTACTCGTTCCCCGTAGGTGTCGCTGGCCAACGGGCGAGAGGACTTCCTGCACATGAAGCGAACCCAGTACGAGATCGCGATGTTCCTGTGCGAGGACGACAGGCAAGTCCAGTTGTAACTCTCCTGACGGCCTCTCAACGAGTCTCGTCATCAGATACGAACTGGACATGCTGATCGAAGCGAATATCTCAACCATAAGGGCCATCAAGGCCAAGATCGCTGAGTACGAGGGGAAGCAGGAGAGGTCCGATGGCGTCAACTCGAGCAACGGCTCGACGAGCAAGGAGCCCGGGGTTGAGGTTCAAGCGAGATCGATGGTGACTGACGCGGTCGGCCGGCTGGTGCTGAAAAGTTGAGCAACAGGGCGAGGCTCTCAAGCCAAGGCACATGAAGATCATCCAGGTAAGAGCTCGAGGGCAGGAGGAGAGCAGACGAAGAATGTAGAGGAGAGGGAAGGGGCGAAGGAGGGAGAAGAGGGTGTTGACTAATTTTCAGATGGTCTACGCGGATCACTGGCCTGAGATTGCGCACAACCTCTTCCGACGAGCGCCAGTCACAACCCTCAACGTGAGTTTGACCTGCCGTTGACCTGCTCTTGACCTGCCCTTGACCTGCCGCGCTCTTCTCCTTTGACGTCTCGGCGCCTCCTCTGACTGCCTCCCAGGTTGTGCTCAAACGCCTGGAGCACAAGGACGCGGAGTGGAGGAAGACGAGGAGGGACATGAACAAGATCTGGTCGCAGGTATCATGAGGCATGGCAGGAGGTAAGGTCTGACGCGGATGTCAGGTCTACCTCAAGAACTACCACAAGAGCCTGGACTACCGAAGCTTCCAGTTCAAACAGGCCGATAAGAAGGCACTCAGCCAGCAGGTCCCCCGCCTAGCTCTCGCCTCCTCCTCCTCCCAACTCCTGCCCCACTCATTTCATCTCCTCGCGCCTCCTCTCCTCGCCTTCTTCTCATCTTACCTCCTCCTCTTGTCTGCTCCTGCTCTCGCCTCTTCCTCCTCTCCCTTGATCTTCTTTTACCTCCTCCTCTCGCCTCGTCGTCGTCCTCCTCACTCCGTATGCACTCAGTCCCTCGCTCAAGAAGCCAAGATCGTCCGCCGTCAGGCCTCCCTCCAGCCTACCCTCTCCCCTTGCCTCAAGTTCCTCATGCCGGATCAAGAGGTGACAATTATGAATGGCTGCCCTTAGCTCCTAACGTTCCCCTCAAGGTCCATGACGACATCTTTTCCATCCTCCTCCTCAGCCTCCCCAACGACGCTCTCCCCAGCCTCGCTGATAGGGTCGAGCAGTTCTTCAAGAGGTTCCTGCATGTCTTCCTTGGGTTTCGCAAGCGAGACTACGAGGAGATCGTCCGCTCTGTCTCGGCCGCCAACGTCCAGGCCAGCAGCGACTCTCAGGTCCAGGTGACGGGCAGCGACGACCCCTCCGCCTCCGCTGCGGGGGACCAGGATAACGGGATGTCCGGCTACGGGGAGTTCGTGGAGGAGGAGGAGGAGGAGAAGGCTATCAGCCAGGAGGCGATCCTGGACGAGAGCAGCATGGACGTCGAGGAGTTTGAGCACCGCAGGGAACATGCGGGGAGGAGGCTGAGTGCTGCTGGGAAGGAGAACGGCGGGTCAGAGGACCGGGCTGAGTCCAAGGGAACGGAGGAGCAGGTGGAGGACGTGCTGGAGGAGGTGATCAAGGCCGTCAGCGGCGACTCCTTGGAGTCGGGGAAGCAGCTGAGCAGCATCGAGGACCTGGACGTGGCCATGATGAATGTTGTGAAGCAGGCGGCGGAGGCGGTGAGCAAGGGGACGGACGAGTCCGTGTACCGCTCGCTGTTCCCCTCCCCTACGACCTTCTTCGAGCCCGAGGTAGAGGGCAAGAAGGAAGAGAGGAGCACGAGGGAGAGCAGGAGCAAGGCACGAGCGAGGGAGCTCGGGGTGAACGAGAGCGACGTCGACTACACCTCCTCCTACAAGCCTCCTGTCGACAGCTACCAGGCACCGACCTACGTCCCTCCCGTGGCCGAGGAGGAGAAGGAGGAGGAGAAAGTCAAGGACGTTTGCAAGGAAGACATCTGGCAGACGGTCTACACCTTCCCCGACTTCTCCCCCCTGAGCTTGCGAGACTTGCCCAGCGAGAGGAGCAGCAGCCAGGTAGCTGGGGCGGAGCCGGAGGAGACGAGCATCCTGTACGGGAACCTGAAGTGCTACTACTTCTTCCGGCTGTACCAGAAGATGTACGAGAGGCTGACCAAGGCCAAGGAGCTCGCGCAGACGCAGGATGATCGCCTGAGGAGGGACGAGGAGGAGAAGGCGGAGGAGCTGCTGAGAAAGGCCATGAGCTCACAGGACGTCTCGCAAGACGCGGACGCGGCGAGTGCAGCCGGTGATGGCATGAAGGGGATGCCTGGCTCGACCTACAAGACGTTCATGGACATGGTGGCGAGGCTGGTCAAGGGGACGCTGGACTCAGCTGACTTCGAGGAAGGCTGCCGGGTCACGCTCGGTACCTCCTCGTATGAAGTCTTCACGCTCGAGTGGCTGTCGGATCAGCTGCTGCGGCTCGCTCGAGCGCTGGCGGGGGAGGATGCCAAGAGCCCCAACGGAGGCTCCTGCTTCGTCTCCCTATTCGAGTACCAGCACCTTCAGAACGGAGGGTTCGGCCCAGTGTATGAGGCGAACGCGAGGAGGCTGGCGGGCAGCGGCGACTGCTACGCTTTCTTCTACGACAGGACGAGCGCTTCCCTCTCCATCTCCCTCCACCTCGTGGACACGCCTGAGAGCAAGGATCTGCGCGAGCGGGAGAAATCAGACCGGGTCCAGTCCCCCTCGGAGGAGGAGCATCCGGATGAAGCTGAGGACGAGAGCAAGGTCCTGGTGCCACTACTGATGGGGAGGAATGTAAGGGCAGGCAGCAAGGCCCTCGGCGACGCGGTGGTGGGCGTGTACGAGAGGAGCGAGTTGGTGGTGCATGCGAACGGGGGAGAGCACGAGTTCGAGGCGCACACGAGCGACGGGATGTGGCGATCGAAGAAGATGAGGAGCAACAGGAAGGAGTACAACATCCATCGACGGTCTGCGAAGCTGCGCAAGTGGCAGGAGGAGCATGTGGAGCAGTTGGTGGCGCAGGAGGAGATGGAGATGAGGATGAAGAATGCTAATGATGACCGGCGGTCAGCAGCTTTGTTGCGAATGCTGGATGACGCGATGGATAGGGAGTTGATGGGGAACAAGGACAGCAACTTGATCTCCAATTCGAACAGCGTTGCAGGGACTCCGCACAGTGGATGGGAGGAGGAGGAGGAGGAGGACGGAGAGAAGGAGGAGCAAGACGAAGAGAAGGAGGACGAAGGAGGGAAGGAGGAAGACGAAGCGAAGAAGGAGGAGGGGGAGGGGCAGGAGGGGCCGGTGACGAGGAAGAGGAGGCTGAACTTGCAAGGGGAGGAGTCGAGGAGCGTGTCTGCCTCCCCTGCCCCCCGAGAGCGTCGCCGGATCGTCTTCGTGTGCAGGAAGAGCGACGAAGAGGCAGCGGCGGCGGCGGCGAGGAAGGCAGAGGAGGCGGCGAGCGCGGCGCAGGAGGATGGGGAGAAGAGGAAGGAGGAGGGAGAGAAGGAGGAGGAGGAGGGAGGAAAAGAAGAAGGGAAGGGGAAGGAGGCAGAACTCAATCTCATAGCAGAGCTGAGCGTCGCACAGTTTGAGTCTTACAGGAAGCAGATGCTGAAGAGATCGCCGCCCGAGCCTGAGGAGCTTGCGGAAGGGATGGCAGCGGAGATGGAGGGAGCCAAGGCGGCGAAGAGAAGCGAGAAAGATTCTCCTCGAGGATGATGTAGCGCGCGAAGACTCTGGGCTCTTAGGAACGCTTCCTCATGTAGCAGGAGCAGGAGCAGGAGCAGGAGCAGGAGCAGGAAGGCTTCTTCGAGCTGTTCGATTAATTTTCTATAAACACGAGGAGGAGGACGTCGAACTTCAGCCGCAGCACCTCGAGCGGTTGGACGTGGACTGACTGAA
>NW_005434508.1:0-8827 GCF_000315625.1 Guillardia theta CCMP2712
AGGAGGAGGGAGAGGAGAGAAGGGAGGGGAAGAGGTAGAGGGAGAGGTGAGGAGAGAACGGGGAGGAGGGAGGAGGGGAGGGGAGGAGGAGGAACACTAGAGAAGGAGGAGGAGGGAGAGGTAGAGGAAAAGGTAGAGGTGGGGGAAGATTGGGGATGAGGGAGGTGGGGGGGTAGAGGAAGACAAGAAAAGAAGGAGGGAGAGGGAGAGGAAACAAAAATCCTGACATTCTCGGGATGAGCTCTCGGATCGATGCAATCTTGTAGAACCTGCGGCAGTAGAGTCGGAAGTGCGGAAAACATGGCAGGGATGATGATGATGATGATGATGATGATGATGATGATGATGATGATGATGATGAGGAGGAGGAGGAGTAAGAGGAAGCAGGGGCTCGCACCAGTTTTTGCACGTCTCCCGCGCTTCTTCAGTGACATCTTTGGGACTGTTAGGACGAGCAGTCAGGGGATGGAGCAGCAGAAAACGTGAGCTGGTCGTACCAGAAATCCTCCACCCTGGTCTTCGCCTTGCCCTCCGGGGTCAAACCCTGCGTATGGGAGTGAGAAAGAGGTAGAAGTTGAGAGGAAGGAGGAGGAGAGGGAGGGGAAGATGAAAGAAAGCATGGATGGATCAATGTGAGGGAGGGAGGGAGAGGTGGCAGAAGTGGAGTGAGGGCAAAGAGGAGGGTAAAATGTCGATCTAAGGGAGAGAAGACGGAGGGAAGGGAGGGGAGGGGAGGGTGGAGAGGAAAGTATGGATGGATTGTTGTGAATGAGGGAGGAAAAGGTGGAAGAGGAGGAAGGGGAGGAAGGGGGTAGCGAAGAGGAAGGGGAGAGAGGAGGGGAAGGTGAGGAACGGAGCTCAAAAACCTTCTGCTTGATCCTCTCAAACACCAGCCGCCCGAACGTGTCCAGGATCTCAGTGACAAGGACGAACAGGGAGGGGTAGAACTGAGGCGTGCTCGAGTCGCCCAGCAGCTTCGAGCACTGGATCGCCATCTTCAGCGCCTTCACCCGCTCCTCCTTGTTCCAAGCCCTCGCCAGCTCCTCGTTCAGCTCCGTCATCTTGGTTACGTACTCCCTCGCGTTGTACCGCACCATGCTGACCTGCGAGACAAGCTTTTACTCCTCCTCCTCCTTCGCTCCTCCTCCTTCGCTCCTCGTCCCTCGCTCCTCGTCCCTCGCTCTTCGTCCCCCCTCGATCCCTCCTCCTCATATTCCTCCCTCATCATTTCTTGCCTCCTCATATCATCACTACAACCCCCCCCACCCTCCCCTCCCCCTTCTGACCTCGTTATCTCCATCATCGATCGAGTCAAGACGAGCCTTCAGTGTGTTGGCTCCTCTTCCTGCCTTGGCGACTTCCACAGACACGAAGGAGGGCATCTGAATCGTCCCAGTCGTCGTGAAGCTCTGCACCAGCTGCGTCTTGCGGACCTGCGGCGTTCGAGTGAGTGAGTGAGGGAAGCCCCAAAAAGAAGCCTCGTACATTCCAAGGGACGAACAGAGGGTATGCCTCCTCCCCCTCCTCCTCTTCCTCCTCCTTGGCTGCTTCTGCGGAGCAGGAACCGTCATCTCGCCGTGGGGAAGCACCTGACATGCTCGACAGAGCGTCTTGCTACCTGGCTTGCGGGCCTGGGAAGAAGCATGCACAGCTCGCGACAGAGGGTCTGAGGAGGAGGGTTACAGGTCCGGCTGTGGGTCGAGGATGAGGATTGCCTGTGAGAGGATCACGAGTCTCCTCGCGTGCGAAGCTCGACAGCGGATCCTTGAAGGAGGACAGAGGGTCGCTTGCCTGCTCCTCCTTCTTCTGCCAGCGCACAGTTCATGGAGGTACAGGAGGACGAGAGGGACGGACCTTGGCTTGTTCGGGGGCTTCTCTCTTCACATGGTCAAGAGGATGGGAGGAGGTGGGGGTCAAGAGGGCCTCTTGAGCTGGCAGCATCATCAACGCAGAGCATCATCATCATCAACCAAGAGCAGCATCATCAACGCAGAGCATCATCATCATCAACCAAGAGCAGCATCATCAACGCAGAGCATCATCGGCGCATGGCGTCGTCGGAGCACGGCGCTTACCTTTCAGCAGAGGTCTCAACGAAGGCTCCCATCTCGTACTCAGGCTCTCCCTATCCTCCACCATTGACCTGACAAGAAGGAGCGTTGAGATGTTGGGCAGGGAATTATGCGCTATCCTACGTAAGACCATTGCATTTACAACACCTCCTCTAGGTCAGCTCTGTCTGCTCTCTCATCCTTGCCCTCTTCTCCTTCCTCGTCTCTTGTCTCTCGTCTCTCATCGCTCCTCGCTCCTCTCTCTTCTTTCTCGTCTCTCGTCTCTCGTCTCTCCTCGCTCCTCTACCCCTCCTGCTTCTACATTGCAAGGCTTGCACTGACGCCCCATGGTCGGTGACTCAACCTATCCCTCATCCCCGCTCATAACGATCATCCCCCTCATCTACCGCATGCATCTACCGCTCATCTCATCGGAGTACCCGGACTCCGGTGCTCACTGGGTGAGTCTCACTCGGAGCAATCCGGGCCGCGCTGAGCAGTGACTCCTGCCTCAGTCCCCTGCTCAGTCCCCGGTCCCCTACCAGAGACGGTCCACACCGCACTCAGCTCAGAGGCTCGGCGATTTCCCGGCCGGAGTGACCAGTCGCGTTCAGCCGTGACGGTCCCTGCCCGAACTCTTCGGTTATCAGGCTTTCAAGATCTGGATCGAACGTTGAGAACACAAGACATAGTTGCAGGAATCACATCTGTTTCGTCTCAATTTATAGCCAACTTTAATTGTTCTCAACCTAATGAAGTTTGTGCGTGCCTTTCAAGTTGCAAGTGCTTTCCTACCTCAATGAGCGACTATCTACCACATGCAATTTCAACATTCCACCTTTGCCAAGCTCACCAACACCCTGGGGCAAAACGGCTATGCATCTAACTTGCTCTACAAACTTCGCCAGCCCTTGGAAACCTCTGTCGGGTCCATCGTATGCTTCCCATGCTTGTTTAGTCAAGGTCCATTCCTCCCTCGCTCTTAAGCTTAGCTTCCAGCCTGTTCACCTCCTCGAGTGTCTTGGCATTTTCAATAGCGGCCTGTGATGCAAGCTTTAGAAACCAAAACCATCTTGAAAGGAAGAGAAGACAAGAAAGAAAAGGCAATTCAAGCTACACAGAGATTGTCCAGCCGGGGGTTGGGTTGTTTTACCTTGATTGCGGTTATTTTCTCTTTGTTCGGCTGACTAGAGGTTACTTGAACCCCATTCATTCCATCCGCAAACAACTTTTTAGCTTCTTCCCTTTCCTGCTCAGAAGCATCAGACAAACATGCAAACAGGTTGTAAGACACACCTTGGTCTTGACCTTCTGAAAATCCAAAACCAAAAGCTTTGGGAGCAAATTAATAACATATAACCGGTAGTTCGGCTGTTTTGTAACGTTATTCTCGATGAGGCAGAGACGTCTCAGCGCAGGCAAGTTGCACAGAGGATTGAGATCTTGCAAATTCACAATGTTGTTGTTGGCCAGCATTAATGTATGGAGATTCGGCAAGCAATCCTTCAGATCATCTCCAATACGAAATATCAAGTTGTTTGATATTAACAGGGTCTTCAGCCTCTTTAGCAAAGGAAAATTCTGCAAGAAAGATCCAATTAGACCTGGTTCAACAAGGACTTGAGCCCGTTACCTCAAGTTTTCGAATCTCGTTGTCAGACAGGTCTATCGTATCGAATTGATCCTGAGTTGATCCAAGATTCTCGATTGCGGGAATCTTGTACGCCCTCAACTTAATCTCGCGTTCCCTCAGCGGATTAGTAAATTGAGGGCTGCAAATGACTAGATCGGGAGTAATACGCATTTTCCAGAGTTGTCAAGCTCACAAATGAGCTGAACCGCACACTCCGCTCTAGCTTTGCAACTGCAGTACAGCAATAGAGATTATGGACGGATTTCTATAGAGTGTAGTCGCACGGACTGTTCCACGAATCTTTCACCCTGATGCACAGATTCTGTTCGAAACAAGGGTCAGGAGTTTCATTGACAGGACGCAGCAAACTCTTTGTAGACAAATCAACAAACATCATGATAAACATCGGAACTTTTTGGGTCTACTAGGACTTCCAACATGATCGAGTACCATCAACTATCCAACCCCTTCTAAGTCTGACTAACATCAGGGCAGCAACTCAGCCCTGGCTACTTCATTCTGCATAGACAAAAATTCTTGACCTAAACACCTCACTTTAAATCAGCCTAAGAAATTTTCGCGTTATAAGATAACTGTAGCAGTTTCCTGGATCCACAGCGTAAACAAGTGAAATCTTTTTGAAATAACAGTGCTGCGCCCCACTCCATCATCCCTCCACGCTCTGTGCTGTACTACCAGGCCTGGCTACCTCACCCAGTCATACCAACAGTATCTGATCATGAAATCTTCCAGATGTTATGCACGAACACACTCACTATCATCCTCATAATTCTTTCAGCACAATTGTTACGACAAAAGGTCCATCCCTTCGGAAAGTGAACCTGCCTTGTCGAATATTCCTCGTTCTAAATCATGTCATCATGACCTCGATCGAAAACCAGCATTCAGATTTCACTGCATCCGTGCAGAATAGTCCCATATCTCCTTCACCTCCATCATCTACTCTACCAAACACAACTGACGCCCTCAACAGCCCTTCCGCCTGTTGTGCCCTTCGCGCTCTGGCCTGGTTCGTACCACTCATTGACTGAGTCTATTCGAACCCTGACATCTACATTTGTTGTTCGCACATTTGAAATCCAGATTTCTGCCATGCTCTGCTTCATTTCTTCTCCTCCCTTTGGTGTTCCCCATCTCTTCTCCCTGCATCGCCGAGGATCGCGGGCCTCTCGTGGCGGTTAACTAAAAACCTCACCCACCCTATTCTTCTAACCCCTACCCCAGTTTTTGGTTTAGTACCCGTTATTTTTCCTTCTATTACCCCATCTTTTATTAGGAGTTCGTCAACGCGTTAGAGTAGTGCCCCTTGCTCCTCTACCCCCACCACCTGAAATGGATCTACCCCACCCTACCCTGAAACAGATTTTCTCCCTTCTACCCCGGGTGGTGTGGCCAACCCTTCAAGCAGCCATGACCACCACCCCACTCCCCCGGAAAGGACCCGCTCAATTTGAACATACCCCTACCTTGCAGAGAAATTGGTACCCACCCTTGGGTAGTACCATCCCAGCACCCCCACAGACAACCGTACCACCCCTGTCTTGACCTTCAATTCTGACCGCATGATAGATGGGATCGCCGATTTTACCAAGTGGGGTGGTGTACCTACCCCTGTCTTTATCTTTGATCCCCGGTCTGGAGGGCGGGTACTTGATATTAAGTAAAAAACAGTACATGGCCTGTCAGTGTTCGGGCCGCCGTTGACCGGCGCCGGGCCGGGGGGCGTCACTGATCCGGTTCGAATCGATTTGTTACAAAATGATGCGAGTTTTATTTGATTCAAATCAGGCCAAGTTGAAGTCAAGTTCAAAGAAGGGGTGGGGGGAAGTAGTAGTGGGTAGGGGTACTCATCGGATCATTGCTGTACCCATGATTTAGTACTGTTTCAACAGTCAAAAATAGGGTAGGGTATATCATCAGGGTAGTATGGACCGAGTTGAGCTGTTAAAGACGGGGGTGGGTATTTATGGGTAGACTCCAATAAGGGGCGGAAGACGAAATGAGACTGGATACGAAGTGAGAGGAGGGGATAGTTATGAGGGAAGGTAGGGAGCGAGAGAGGAGGGAAGGGAAGGACAGAGACAAGAGCAGAGGAGAGGCGGAAAGGGACAGAGGCATGGATAGGGAGGGAGAAACTGGAGGAGGGAGGGAGGGGGGGGGGTTCAGGATATGAGGGGATCATTGTACAGCACAATGTTGTGTTTCTCACAGCAAGTGATAGAGATGAAGATGCAGCAAGTGTGAGGGCAGCAGCGAAGTCCATGAGCTATCATCCATTGCTGTCCTCCGATGTTCCACTGCATGCAGTTTCGTCTCACATCGCTGAACAATCCTCTTGGTACAGGACAGCATGGCGGTGGACCGTGAGGTCGAAGATCAAGTTGTGGTCGAAGAGACCAAGGGCAACCTCAAGGAGGTGAGTTTGAACCATCTTCCAGGCAAGTTGGTGGGCTGATACTCAATGCTAACAGGACGCCAACGGCACTAGCGTACCGGGCGCTGCTGTGAGTGAGGAGAGCGAGCTTTATGCTCTCCTGTTCACTTGCCTGTGAACCTGATGAGGAGCAGGAGACTGCGCAGGGAAAAGTCAAGATCGAGAATATCGTAAGCCTGCTGGATCCCAAGAACAATGACTCAAACCTGTATGGCGCCATGTAATGCTGTACCTGGTAACATGAAGGGCAACTGACTGGCTTCAATAGCAACAGGTGGATTTCCAAGGCACCGGTAGATGCGCGGAAGGGAGGAGAGAGGAAGGAGAGGTCTTGTTGATGGATTGCGCAGGTCTGCTCTAAGTTGCAGTCGCCGCTGAAGGAAGAGGACTTTGCTGAGGTCAAGGGCAAGCTTTCAGAAATCAGCATCGACGACGAAGGTCTTTTGCCGGCCCTCCGTTGTCACCTCTGATTTCAACTTGACAGGCTTTGCCATGAGCGACCAAGTCGTCAGGGTTCTTCAGGTACCTCCCAGTGCGAACTCGCGCGCAGCCTCGGCGTGTTGACGGGGGGGACATCCTAGGAGGAGCCTCTCAGCCTGGAGCAGGGGGAAGCATCTCAGATTGTCGGCTACGTGCAGGAGAGGTGAGGGTGGGCTCGACTCTCGGCCTCTAGCTCATGGGCATGTAGGAGCCTGCCGCAGCGGACTGTGGAGGTAGCGAAGAAGAACATACAGTCGTTGGTGTCAGTGGCGGGAGCTGCGAAGGAGAGTGTCCTGGTTGGTGCGGAGAGGGTGAGGAAGCGATTACCTCCTCTCTTCCGTCCTTCCTCCTCCCTCGTCCTCCCCTCCTCGTCCTCCTCCTTCCTCCTCCCCCCGCCTCCTTCCTCGCCCTCCCCTCCTCGTCCTCCTCCCTCCCTCATCATCATCTCCCCTTCCCTCAACCCCATCTATCCTTCTCTTTCTCCTTGTCCTTCTCTTCCTTCTCCCTCTCTTTCTCTTCCTCCTTCTCTCCCTCTTCCTCCTCCTCAGCTGCAGCATGCAGGCGTCAGAGACGATCTCGTCGCAGGCTGACATCGTCTCTCACTGGATCGTGGACGAGGATCGAAGTAAGCTGCTGGCCTTCACTGCTGCTGTTGGGTGACCGGTAGGACTCTAGTCCTCGGATCCCGCAGGCTCAAGCAGCTCACGGATGTCGTCGTTGACCCAGAAACCTCCAGCAAGGGCAGCAGGTTGAGCATCCGACATTGTTCTCTTGCCCTCTCTTCGACCTGTTCGTGGCTTCTCCTCCTCCTCCTCCTCCTCCTCCTCCTCCTCCTCCTCCTCGATACTTCTCCTATTCCTCCTCCTCCTCGTGCCATTGTTGCCGTCATCTCTTCACAGGGTTCTTGGTTCGCGTCGACTGGCAGGACTCCGAAACTTTTTCTTCGGGCCTGACGAGGTTGCCCGATCTTGACAACTTCTCCTGTCGCTGACGTTTCCTGCCTCTCTTGCCTGTACCTCCACTACCTCGTGATTTCTCTTCCTCTCTCCTCCTCTTCCTCCTCCTCCTCCTCCTCCAATTCCTCTCCTCTCTCTCCTCTCCTCCTCAACCACCAATCCCTCTACTCTCCCCCCTCCTCCTCCACAACCACCAATCCCTGTCTTCTCCCATCCTCTCCTTCCCTCTAGCCCGCGGATCCCGGAATCATCTCCTGCCACACCTTCACCACTGAAGCGGCTACTGGCGACTCCAAGGTGATGGTGGGGATGTGTACTCTTGAAGCTGACGGAGCTGCCTGGGAAGGAGGAGGACGCGAGCGGCGTCAAGAACGAGGGGAAGGCAGGAGACAGCAAGGACGATGCCGACAAGGATGCGGAGGAGGAGCAGCGGCAAGACGAGCTGGAAGTCTCAACCCTCAGGTATCGCACGCGCCCGGGTGCCTCCCTCCTCCTCCTCTCCCTCACGCCATCCCAGTGAGAACTTCTTCGAAGAGGCTGCCGCAGTAGAGCAGCAAGGGGCCAAGGAAGGGCCGATCTCGGCATCCTCGCAGGGAGTGGAGGATGATATCTCTGAAGAACAGTGATGGAGGGAGAGGAGAGGGGAGGACAGGTCCTCCCGCCTCGTCCCTATTGGTGTAAACTACAGCAGCGTTCGGCTGCCTGCTGAATGTCAGGAATGTTGTTCTCTTCATGTGAGAGCGTGTCGCGTGTTATGTGTGTATTGAGATCACAGATGTCCTTCATGTGAGTATGATGATGATTTCCCACAGAGCCAAGGTGCTCGATAAGATAATGACTGTTGACTATTGTACTTCAATTACAATCCTTCAAACTTCCTCTCTTCACAATTTCATACAATTCACATGGTTTTTACAAGACGAATCTTCCCTGCTGCAAGTTCATCGGATTCTCCTGTAACAGCATCATCAGCCCCTGCCTCGCTCCTCCTCCCAGGCTCACCGTCACTTTCTGGAACATGGACAACATGTTGTTTGAAGGCATGGAGGTTCCTTTCATCGGCTGTCCTGCTAGGAGTGCGTGAGTGAATAGGAGGAGCTTTTCCCACCTCCCCTTCCTTACCCTGCTGCTGCGACAACCACGTTAGATTGTTTCCAATTTGCTGGTTGTGCTGAAAGTTGGAAGCCATCTGCAGGTATCGATCACTTTCTTGCTTCCCCACCTCCCGACCTTCCTAAACCCCCCCCCCCCC
>NW_005434508.1:8927-17596 GCF_000315625.1 Guillardia theta CCMP2712
TTTTTTGGCCTACCCTCCTACCCCTAACCCCCCACCCCCCCTACCCCCCCCCTCCCTCCTCCTCCTCCCCATCCACGTCATCACCTGCATGCACTGCTGCTGCCCGAGCTGAGACATCGGAAACACCGGGTTGCCGAAGTTCGCCACCGGCCCGTCACCGGGAGGATGCATGAACGAGCTGGACGCCGCTCCCAGCTGGGAGAACATGGCTGAGTTTGCGCCCTGCCCGGGCACGTTCTGCCAGGAGACTTTGTGTATCCTCAGAGCACCGGAGATGTCGTTGCTGGTCTGCGGGGAGGGTAATGAGGAAGAGCTGGACGAGGACGGGACAGTCTTCACCTGCAGGACGACCGAGGGAGAGTTGGTCGAAGGCATCGGCATGCCGACTACGGTGCTCGGCTGGGCGCTAGAGCAGTCCTTGCCCGCCATGCCCATGGCTTGCATGCCCTTAGAGCACATCTGGCGGGGGACAAGTGAGGAGATTGCGGTACGTGGAGCGAGTTAACGAACCTGGTTCTCAAAGCTCTGTATCTTGCTCTGGAGCATCTGGTCGGCAGCGGGAGCGTACAGACTTGAGAACGTCTCCCCGCTGTCATAGCAAAATTTCCTTGCAAGCCAAAGTCAGGACCCGGAGCCCCCAGCCCTTCACCAGCACTCACTTGCTGTGCAGCGGAGGAGTAAGGGGGAGCTCGTCGTAGGACGGGGTGAAGTTAGGCTTCGTTTGCGAGCTCTCTTCCATCATGACCGCCATTGCAGGGTGCGCTTCATCCTCTGTATGAACGCTCAGCAACCGAGAAACGATGCACGGCTCCTCCCTCACCTTGATCTAGCTCATCGCTCTTCTCGGGCAGCCCGAGGTCGGCAAGCGTCTTTCCTACCCCCAGCATTCAGCACAGACTCGCTCCTCGCCCACCAGCTCACCGTGCCGGTTGAGTTTCTTCATGTACTTCTGCGCGTGTGATCTGACCTGTGGGAGGAGCGCGTCACGAAAGGAGGCCAGCAAGACAAGCTACCAACCTGAGTCGTGCTCCTCGTTCCCACGTAGGCTGCGATCGCCTTGATGTTCTTGTGCCCATACTTCTTCAAACCCACCAGGAACCGCCTGTGCTCCTCCGGCAGCCAGTACCTCCCTTGTACTTGCTACAGGGGACGTGGTCAGTTGAGGGTAAAGCAAGTGAATGAGGAGAACCTCGGCATCCGCTTGTATCATCTCCTTGTTGAGCTCCTTCTTAAGCATAGCAACCTGTTGTGCAAGCAGAGGTGAGAATCGCAAGAAAGGAGAGAAGGAGGCGGGGCAAGTACCTGTGCCTGAACATCTTTGAGTTCCATCGATAAGCGCTGATTTTCTTGGACGAGCATTGCGCTCCTCATCGGGTTCATAATAAGGGCTAGGAGAAAGAATCGAAGTCGTCCCAATCGTTTTGTAGAGTTGGGCGTAAAGGTCCGTCAGAAAGTAGTCCAGTCTGTCTCTTGACCTGCCTGAGCTCAATTTCAATCAAACGTAAAAGCTCGAGTGTTGAAAAGAAGCCATTCCATTCTCAATCTACAGATGCATCATAACTGAACAAGAGAAAATATCCTAGCGCAGTCATAGCTCATTCTTTCCAAGATACATCTCTGTCTCCCTGGTATGACATCTGTTTCGAAAAGTGCTCACAGCAACATGTGTAGATATAACTTCTTGCAGTTCACCCATAAACGCCCTCCTGCCATCTCAAAACACCACCCTATCTCCCTTCAAGCATCCTTGCCTCTCAAAATCATCACACCACTGCTCCTGCTGTCGCTCCCACTCAAGCTGCATTGTTCGCGTTCAAGCACTCTACGGCATCTTGGTTGCATTCCGTGAGTGAAGTGAAAGGGACAGAGACACTTTTATATCTGCATTGAGGGTAGGGTACTTGACACTACCCCAGTCTTCATATCTGGGAGAACGTTGAAAGGGTGGGTAGTCACAGGGTCAGTTCTGACATGAGGGGTAGTCGTACTTTCATCCTGTGCTGACTGAGATGTCACATGGCACAGGTATTCTCGAGATTGGGACAAAACATTAAAACATTTATCTATCAAACGATGTGGTCTTGGGGCCAGTTCATCCATGAAAAGAATCTTTTTCCTTTAAAGGTGACATGAGCTAAACCTATTTTTATAAAAGGGAAGGCGCAGGCAGATAGAATATCGCTCAGTGGGGTCATTGGTGGGGGCCCTGATGATTTGGTAGGTATATAACACTGGAAAAGGGGGTAGGGGTTAAATGGTATGAGACTAATGATGGTGGGGTCACATTTTTTTTCTGGGTATGGTCTTAAGGGCCCTCGTGATCAGATATAAGTTCTTTAAATTTATTTAAAGACCAGGGGGTGCTGCAGATTTAGGGTCATGGAGCTAGAATTGCCACCACAAAACAACTATCTACTTAGACAATGAATATAAAGAATCATATTTCGTCAATTATTTGAAACTTGCGCCTACCCTTTACGAAGGTCCGTCATCGTGCCATGATGGGTCCGTGGTCACGTGCACATCACGTCAGGTGGTATCATGTATGATGACAACTTCTTGTCGATTCCGCAACGAAATCACAGTATTTCGCTTTGAGACTCCGGAGAGTTGGTTCACCGCACGATATCCGCAATCTTGGGGCAAGTTCTACCTCACCCTGGCACCCTGCATCCGTTTTGTTAATTTGCAAAATTTCCCTTCAATATTCAAATTATTTACAAACAGTTGCAACCTCTATTTCAAATTAACTCAGAGAATTTCGAAAGACAAACAACAACCCCCCCCGATCTCTTGCTAACTGTCACTGATTACTTTGCTGACAACCAAGAGATCTGTGAAAGCATCGTTTCAAATCTCCTTTTATAGCCTTGGCTTCGTGCTCCGGGGCCGGGCCCGGTCCCGCTCGGACGGACTCAGTCCTCAGCCGAGGCCCTCAGGAGTCACCTCACTGCCGCCGTGAGCCCGGCTGCTCCGACTGAGCGGCTCGCCGGATCCGATCATGGCATCGGCGGCGATGATGAGGGGTCACTGGCGAGTCACTGGCCTGAGGGCGCGGCCCGGCCCGGCGGCCCGGTCCGTCACTCGGACCGTGACGGCCCGGGCTCAGCAGGCCGAGTCGCCACACTGGCACTTAGTTGAACTCAAACGCGTACGGTAGTAGCGGCCCGGCCGCCGCGCTTCCGGGTGGCGGCACCCCGGTGACGACGGTCCCGGCGGCGGCCAGCCTAGGAGGCACCCCCGGACCGCCGCCGGGCCGGGCCGGGCCGCGCCCGGCGGCCGGAGTGACGCCCGCCCGCCGGTTGCCCGGCAGTTGCTACTACGGCCTGTGACTCATCACTTGCCAGTATCCGTTCGGAGGATCCGTGAGAGTATCCGTGAGTATCCGCGAAGGAGAAGGCTGAAAAATGCGAAACAAATTCCCTACTCTACCCACCCTTCTCTTCTGCTACCCACCAGTATTTAATCACTCATTTACATATACAAAGTACCGGTCCAATCGATTTCTATTACGAATGGTACCCACCCCAAATTGAGCAGAACCCTATTCTATGACCTCACCCCCGGGCTATTCGGTACTTTGGTAGGTGGGGGTACTATGATTCGATAGGGTAGTTTTCTAGGGACGGGAGGGGGTGTTTAAAAACTTGGGGTTATAGGCAGAGGAAAGGCGTCAGAAAGCAGTTCGCCATGCTCAGGGCCGTCCTTCTCCTCGCCGCCGCCGGCGTCTCTGCCGCCTTCGCCCCTGCTGCCCTCCCAGTCAATGCAGGATCCAGAGGTAGGATACCTTGTGGGATGAACGGGCCTGTCCCACGAGTGTGTCTTGGATGCTGACAAGCGATCTCTGTTGGTTAATGTGACGGGGTGTGGGAGGGTCTGCCAAGGGATCGACCCGAGCAGCCATTGATGGTTGGGATGGATGATTGAAAAATGATCGAATCAGATCATCCCTGTGATGTTGCTGTATCTTGTTGCGAGATCTCTCCGACCCGTCAATCTGTGAGGAAGGAGAAGACCCTGGTTCTGATTTCTCCCGACAGCTGCCATCGCTCGTGGACCCCGCATGCAGCAGATGTCTGAGGCTATCCCATTCTTGGAGAAGCCCAAGAAGCTCGACTCCAGCATGCCAGGTGATCCCAGAGATCCGATTGCAATCTTGCTCGACGGCAGAATGATGCTGGTGCAACAGGATACGCTGGATTTGATCCCCTCGGCTTCTCTGACTATTACGATGTCAAGTGGCTCCAGGAGGCCGAGATCAAGCACGGACGCATCTGCATGCTTGCCGTCGTTGGCATGGTGATGAATGCTGGCCGACTTGCTGCTCTGACGGGGGCTGACGCTGTGACAGTTCCACCCTGAAATCGCTAAGCTCCCCCAGTTCGCTTCCTTCTCTACCAACCCCCTTGAGGCCTTCTATCAGCTCTCCTTTGCTGGATGGCTCCAGGTAGATGAAGCGAGCCGGTAAGGTCAGTGCCTTGCTCACGAGACTGCTCAGATCTTCGTCTTCATCGGCATCTGCGAGTCCTTCTCCTTCGAGAAGGTCTACTACACCGACAAGGCCCCTGGCGACCTCGGGTTTGATCCCCTCCGCCTCGGATCCAACCCCGCTTCCCGCAAGTACTATGCTGTGAGTGTTTCTAGCTCGTTCTCCTGCCTTCCTCCTCACTCTCTAGCAGAACGCTGAGGTCAAGAACGGACGCCTTGCCATGATCGGATTCGGAGGAATGCTTCACCACGCTCTCTTGACCAAGATGGGACCCTTCCAGCAGATTGCTGAGCAGAAATTCGTGAGTTTGCGCTTTCCCTGTGCTGGGCTAGGTCTAAGACGTATCTGCAGTACCCCACCGGATTCGCCGGTGGCTTCTAAGCGGTTGACTTGTCTTTGGGGATGTCCTGAGCTCCGGAGATTCTGCGTGTAGCTTGTGTGTGATTCTTTGTCTGATGTGATATGTACAATACATGCAGAACTTCGAGCAGAATCTTATGTTCCTCTGTGCTATCAAACATATCATTGCTTGCTACTTCGTCGAAGCGGCTTGCACTTGACAGTCAGGGCGTGATGGGCTGCAGGCCTTGAAGCAGACCGTTAGCATTTCACCATGTCGGCCAAAACCGTCTCACCTGACATAGATCTCGCAGGAGGAGAGTGTCTTGCATTGGATTCTTGCACTCTCGCACTCACCTCGTCTTCGATCATCTGCCTTCCACGTCAGCACCTCCAGAGCTCGCAGCATCCCGAAGTTGCACTCCTGCCCCACCTTCCTGATCTCCGTGGAGGTCATGGAGTGCAGGCACCTCTCATAATCGAAATCGAAGGTCTTGAGGTTCATGTCAGGAATTTTCCTCCGATCCCCCGCAGCCTCACCTTGTCGCAGTCAGGCTCGCAGTTGGGGTCGTGCAGCTCTTGAAAAAATGGATGTTGGAGAGCCTGTCGAGACGAGCGAGTGAGAGAGGAGGAGGGCAGAAGGAGGAATCTTGCTGGATCTCTTGGAAAGGAGGAGGTTGTTTTCTGAGCGGGGGAGGTGGGGGGCGAGGGGGAAGGGGCGCGGAGGAGGTATGGGGGAGAAAGTGGGGACATATGAAGGGAAGGAGAGGGAGAGGGAGAGGGAGAGGGAGAGGGAGAGGGAGAGGGAGAGGAAGGGAGAAAGGGAGAGGGAGAGGGAGTGTGGCTTACAACGCCAGCCTTGGCCCTCTTCTTAGGGTTGAACTGAAGGAGCTGATGCAACAAGTCGATGGCCTCCTCGCTAGGGACGTGAGAGGACCAGTCAAACTTCTTGTTGACCTCGACGACTGCAGCACTGTCAGCGTCCCAACATCAGCCCCCCGCCTCCTCCCACCCGACAGGAAGCGCACTGCGTTTTCGCACAGGTGTTCTTGATCCTCCCGGCTGGGTAAGCCAATCTTGCTGATCTGCAGCTTGATCATCCCAACATAGTCGTCCCCTGCCATCATCGCCAGTGTCAGGATGCTCGTGACTTGTTCATTCAAGTGTCGACCAGGGAAGGCGGGCTTCCTCAAGAAAAGCTCAGCCATGATGCAACCGACCTGCTCTATGGGTGAGCAGGCAATGAGATAGAAGTGCATGTCTTTTGTAGCAAGCACGACAGGAGAAGGAAGCAGAGAAAGCGTGAGAGAAGGAGTAGGACGAGGAGGACGGGGATGGCAAAGAGGAGAACATGAAGGACGAGGAGGAAGAAAGAAAAGGAGCACGGAGGAAAGGAGAAAAGAGAGGGGGAAGAGATGGGCAGCTGGCAGGAGAAGTTTGGAGGAGGGTGCTCCCCCCAACTCACTGCCCAGACGTCGATCGAGAAATCGTAGTCGAGAGAGCAGAGCAGGAGCTCAGGAGCTCGGTACCTTGAAACAAGGAGGTCACGGAAAGGTCGGAGGGACGGAGAGGAACGGGGGCTACCATCTCGTGACCACCTTCACTGTCAGTCGCTCTCCAAGCTGCGAGTCCACTGGCGACCTTGCCATCCCCTGAGCACGGACGTCAGGAGGGAAGGAGAGCAGGATCCGAGCAGGTGTGAGAGCTCGTGGAGAAGCAATAGCCGAGCGAGGAAGAGAGGAGGGAGATGATAAAGGAAGGGAAGGAAGGGATGGGACAGAGGTGGGAGGAGGTGAAAGTGGGAGGAACCGGAGGAAGCGAAGGAAAGGAGGAGGGAGGAAGTGAAAGAGGGAGGAAGCGGAGGAGGGGAGAAAGCGTCACATCATCTGTCTTACAAGGTCACAGATCTTGACGTCGCAGGCTGAGTTGACAAGAATGTTTCCGGGCTTGAGGTCGCGATGCATTACTTTGGCCGAGTGAAGGAACTTGAGGCCACGTAGGATCTGATACACAAAGAACTGAATGTGCTGGACGGTCAGGGGCTGCTTTGAGTAGATGACTGAGTGAAGACTGGTGTCCATCAGCTCCGTTACAAAGTACAGGTGCTTGTCCTTCCCGTCAATGAAGACATCCACAAGGGAAACGATGTTGTCATGCCCGCTGAAGTGCTGCAGCATCTTCAGCTCTCGCAGGATCATCTTGGCAACGCTCTCCCTTATCTCCCCATCTGCATAGTCCTTGATCTTCTTGATCGCAACGGGCGAGCTGTCCTCGATGTTTCGTGCGGCGAACACTACCCCGTACTCTCCCTCCCCCACCACCCGATCGATCTCATACCTGCTCAACACGTAGGAGGAGACTATGAAGCCTCCAGCTTCACTCCGTGACATGCTAGACACTCAGCAAGGTTGATGGACACGCGAGTGGATGAAGAAAGGAGGCAAAAAGGCCAGAACAAGACACATGAACAAGAAGAGCCGTGTGAGAGAATCTCAGCCCTTCTGCGTCAGAATCTCTTCCATGATCTTCACAACGACGACGGATTCAGATAAAGAAGGAGTCAAATCAATCAATCTGATGTCGAGCTAGAACTTGCCCTCGTTGGCAAATCTGGCATAAACCACTTCGAACTTCTGATTGAACAAGGTCAGTGGTCAATCGAGAACATAGAACTGAAAGTTCCATCCAGCACAGTATCAGGCCAACTCGCCTTGTCTCGTGTCCTCACTCTGCATGTCTTGCTTCTAGTCCTTCTCCCTCCTCTCTCCATGGCGTGCTGTCTTTCTTTGACCTCCTCCCTTCTCCCGCTCCTACCGACTCTTTCGTTTGGATTGCATCACGCAGGACTTTTCTCAATAATTTAGAAATCCATGGTACAAACTATTGTACCAAAAACGAACTTTCCCACATTTTTTTGTACTGTAAATAAATGAATCCGTATCTAAAATCGATATAGAGCCTTCCTTATAAAGTCTTTTGTATTCTGTGATTCACTCTCTGGTAGTAGAATGTACTGCATCGTTAACTTAGAAGCTACCACAGTACCACCCTCAAAGTTAACACTGCAGCAATAGTAGTAAAAAAAATGCAACTTATAGCCCCCTTTTAACTTTGAGTAAATTGCCCGCCCCCGGGCAGCCCGGCCCGCCGTTCGGACTCCGGCGCGGCCGCCCGAGTATTTACTCAAAGTTAAGTTAAAATCAGTACGAGGACAATCAGGAGAGTCGAGGAGGCTTGACCCGACACTGTCGCACAGGCCAAACGGCGAGAAGAGAAAAGACAGCGAGAACCAAACCCACTGGCTTAACTGATACCTTCCCGGCTTAACTGCCGCAGTGCGCGCAGGACAAGTACGGTCCCCCGCTCCGCCATGCCAGCGATGTCGCCGCTGTGGCCGCCGGGGCGGCCGAAGGAACTTGAGACGCATACCGGGATGTCATCCGGGCGTGCCGCGGCCCGGCGGCCGGATAAGTTTTTAACTTAACTTTGAGTAAACTTTAAGTACCTTAAACGATAAGTTGGTTCTTCAAAGTTAACGGTTTGACTTAAAACTGTCACCGCCTTTCAAAAGCCTGTTTTATCCGAAGTTCTCGCCGTGAGTGGTCACTGCCACGGTTGCCCCACCGGCTACCGTAGTGACGGTGAGTGACTTCAAGTCAGGGTCAATACTACCGTAATCAAGAGGCCACGGTGCGTGACTCAGTGAGGTGAGTACGTGGCACTGCAGGAATTACTCAGGCCCTCACGGACTCCCCGCCTCCCGGTGACCCTTCGGGCCCGGGGGCCTGGCCCCCGGCCGGGGGCCCGGGCCGGGCCCGGCCCGGCGGGCCGGGTGGGTTGA
>NW_005434508.1:17696-30745 GCF_000315625.1 Guillardia theta CCMP2712
CGCCCGGTCTATTCGATCCTTTCGCTCCGTGTGCGTGCTAATATCTTATCAAGGGCTGGTCGGGGGCCCTCCCCCTCCGTCCATGGCTGGCCTTCCTCCTCCTCCTCCTGGAGGCGGCCCTCCTCCTCCCCCCGCCTCTCAGTTTCCTCCTCCTCCGCCCGATGGAGCTTCGTCACAAGGTACGCTCAGGGCACGGCTTGCATCCGTCTCCTCCTCCTCGCTTTCCTCCCGCTCCCGCTCCCGCTCCCCTTCGTTCCCATCCTCCTTCCTCTGTATCTCCCTGTCAGCGTCCCTTTCCTTCGTCTTGGATTGTTGCCCTACAATGTGTTTATTTCTTCTCCAAGGTATGTATCCTCCTCCGCCAGGGAACTTTCCACCTCCCCCTCCTGGGGGTCAGGGTGTACCTCCTCCTCCTGGTAAGCTCTGCTGCAAGACTGCTGCTGAAGAATCCTCCCCCTTCCGCGCCCTCCTATCACGCTCCTCTCCTCGTCCTCCCCTCTTCTGCTCCCCATCTGTCGTCTTGACTTACTCCCTTGCACTCTCCTTCCTACCCTCCTTCCATCTGACCAACTGTCTGCTAGGCGGATGGCAGGGGCAACCAGGAGGTTGGCAGCAGAGTCAGGCGCCTCCTCCTCCTGGCTGGGGTGGGCCGCCAGGAATGCCGCCGGGTCAAGGATTTCCTCCTCAGGTGAGATCCAAGGAGACATTGATGATGATGATGATGATGATGATGATGATGATGATGATGATGATGATGATGATGACGACGACGACGAGGATGATGACGACGACGGCGACTACGACGATGGAGATGATGATGATTGTGATGATTGTGATGATGATGAAGAAGAAGAAGGGGATGTGGCTGATGGGGATGATTTATGGAGGGTTAGAAATTAAGCGTGTCTGCTGATCAGGAGAGGAGGAGGAGAATTGATGAAACATTCTTCATCTCATGTTTTTCTTGCAGGGATGGCAAGGCGGGCAGCAGCCTCCAGGTCATATTTTACCAGCTTCTCCCTCTGCTTCGCCATTGCTCCTGCCCTTTCTCACCCTCTCCGACCTCTCTCCGCTTGCTGCTCTCGTTCTCCTCTCCCTCTTCCCTCCCCCTCCTCCCCTTGTCTCCTTGTCTCCTGTTCTCCTCTGCTCCTCTTTCTCCATTCTCCTCCATCGTCGATGTTGCTGCTGATTTGTTCCCGGCTCATCCTTCCCTCTCCTGATGCTCTCTTGCAGGATGGAGGCCTCCTGGTCAGGGTCCCCCAGGTTCGATCCTCCTCCTCCTCCTCCTCCCTCGCTTCCTCGCTCCCTCCCTCGCTTCCTCGCTCCCTCCCTCCCTCCCTCCCTCGCTCCTGCCTGATTCCATGGCAGGGATGGCGCCGCCAGGATGGCCAGGACCTCCCGGGCAGGGCATGCCTCCTCCTCCTCCTCCGGGCATGCCTCCTCCTCCCCCGCCTGGTGCTCCTCCTATGTGAAGATCTCAGCAAGGAGTGCGCGAATAAGTTCAATGAAAGTGGCAGAGTTTGGTATCTCACGCCTTCTCCCTCTTCCTTGCCAGCTGCTCCAGCGCCATCAGTCGCTCCTCCTCTGACATGTCAGTCCCGATGAAGGCCTCTTTCAGCTCCTCCCAGCGGCTCCCGTTTTCTCTTCCTCCTGCTCCTGCTCCTGCTCCTGCTCCTGCTCCTGCTCCTGCTCCTGCTCCTGCTCGTACTATTCTGCCGATGCATCGCAGGAGCTCAAGTTTGTCGTTTCTTTGTGCGGTCCTGTCGAGGAGCTGGAGAAGATCCTCAAGTAGCCCGAGAGGCTGCGGGAGGAGGATGACTAGACGCTCGAGCGCCTTTGTTACTGCCTCCTTCACCTACAGGCGAGCAAGGGAGTGGAGTGAGAGTTGAAGAGCGACAGGCAAGAGCAGGAGAAGGAGGAAGGGCAGGATGGGGTAAGAGGAGCAGGAGGATGGGGAGAGGAGGAGCGCGGTGATGGCTGGGAGGAAGCACATACAGGTGAAGGAGTTTTGAGTAGAGGAGAAGTAGAAGCTCGGATGGAGGGAGAGGGCAAAGGAGGAGGAGGAGGAGGAAAAGACAGGGCAGAGCAGGAAGAGAGGAAGTTTGGATGGAGGAGGAGAAGGTCGTCACCTCAGATTCTTGATCGAGGATGGCGCGGAGGAGGATGACTTGCAGTTGGGGGAAGAAGAGCTGAGAAAATGAGGTGAGGAAAGCTGAGAAAATAGACGATATATACCTTGATGGATTTTGTGTGAGCGGGAGAGAGGAGGTAAGAAAGAGAGTCCAAGATTGCAACCTGAGCAAAGCAAGTTGAGTGATAGCTTAGGGAGTAGATGAAGGAGAAAAAGGAGGCAGAAGGGGAAAGGGGATGGATCAGAGGCAGCAAAAAGAGGAGGAAGAGGAGGAGGAAGCGGAGGAGGAAGCGGCGGCGGCGGCGGCGGCGGCGGTGGAGGTGGAGGAGGTGGAGGAGGAAGAGGAGGAGGAGGAGAACAAGGAGGAGGAGAACAAGGAGGAGAAGGTGGTGGTGGTGGAGGAGGAGAACACAGAGGAGGAGGAGGAACAGGCAGGAGACGAACCTTTGTGGCTGTTAACATGCGATCCGAGTATGATCTGATGAGAGTGGCTGTGCATTTGGAGGCTGCTTGCCGAAGTTGATCTGGAGAGAACTGAAAGATTGTGATGAGAAGAGAGGAAAGAGGGAGCGGGAGGAGTAGAGACCTGTCGCATCAACAACAGGATCCATTTGGCCGCCTCCTCTTTCTCGAAATTTTCTCTGTCTTCCTCTTCCTGAGCAGGTCGCAGCAGGATTGCCATGGGGAAGGAGGAGATGGCAATGATGGAAGAGGGAGAGAGCTGGTTGCTGCGAAAGAATCAGTCTGCAAGCCTCCCTCCTCCTCCTCCTCCTCCTCCTCCTCCTCCTCCTCACTTGTTTTGTTCCTTCGCCTCCCACACTTCGTGGACGATCAGGCTTGTCACATGGTGCAAACTCTGAGCAACGTGCGGCCTGAGCGTCATGAGAGTCTTCTCAGCTGCAACGGCGACGGTCGCGTCCTTGCGGTAGAGGAGCTTGACGACGTTGGAGAAGATTCGCTTCAGTTTCCTGCAGACATGGAAGTTACTTGGACAGCATGAGAGGACAGGGCAGCGTGCGAGGCTGGTCACATTGCGCCGGAGAGTTTTTGCGAGCTCGCGGCAAGGGGAGCAAGGTTGTCAAAGATGGCAAGGGCGAGCAAGACTTTCATGTCCTGACGGGGAGGTCAGCACAAGGAGTCCACAACCCTCAGGTCACCTCCTGCTCCTCCTCCAGCAGGGAGATACTTTGCTCCAACATCTCACTCGAGCTCGAGGTGACCTGTGGGTCGCCGCACATGAGCAGCTCAGCAAACGTGACTGACATGTGACTGGCAATCTTCGTCATCCTCTGCGCTTCCTGCTCCTCCACATTCCCGTGTCGGCTGACGATCTCGAACAGTCGCTGAAGGCCGTCGAAGACAACCAGCATGTGGTCGACGAGGAAAGACCGCGAAGCCTGAATCGTCTCGTGCACGAGAAACAGAACCTTGAGGTGATTGGACGAAGAAGAAGAGGAGAGGAAGTTTCCAATCTCCAAGAAGAAGAGAGGCAAGGTCACCTCAGGGGCGTTGGACGCCAGATACATGAAGTTGCGATATGAAGAAGATGCGCAAATGTCTTGTCGGATGTGATGGCCAATCATTTCATCGATCAGACTGCTTTCTTCGTCGTCCTGCTCCTGCTCCTGCTCCTGCTCCTGCTCCTGCTCCTGCTCTTGCTCCTGCTCTTGCTCCTGCTTCTCTTGGTACTCCTGCTCCTGCTCCGCTTCTTCAGGTGACTCATAACCCGCTTTCTCATGATGATCCAGGAAGATTTTGTGGAGGAGGTTTGTGACGACTATCTTGGCAATTACCATCTTCTTAGACTCCAGCGTCTTGATGAGGGAAACGCACTCCATCCTGACCCGCTCTTGTCGCTGCTCTATGTTGGCAGCGATCGCTTCCTTCATGTGCGAGATCAAGACCTCAAGCTGCGCGCGATGTGCTCCCTCCGCGATCGCTCTGGTGACCTCCATCACTGAAAGTTTCTCCCTCGTTGAGATGCCAGGTGATTGGTCCAGAGCTCTCACATGCTTGACGACCTTCAAGAACATCTCGTCTCCTGCAAGGTTGTTTTCACGGTTCGCAAAACGACATGTGATCTCATTCACAGCTGCCAGGCATCGCTCCCTCTTGGCACTGACCAGCACCGTTGCATCTTCATCGCCATCATCGTCATCCCGCAGCTCCTTCTCGCGCGTCTCTCGGTCCCTTGCGAGCAAGAAGACGATGCGGTCAGTGATTCTTCCCACAAGCCGGAAGACGGTGTGCACAGAGCTGGAAGCAAAGGACCTCCAGACTGTGTTGGCCCTTGTCCTGACATCATCGTTGCTGTCGTGCTGGAGGACAAACGTCTCGACCATAAGATCGTCTTTGACTTTCTCGTCCAAGTTGTTCAGCATCGTACTCTCAGTACTGACATGCAGCCTTGCAGTCTTGCTGGGCACCTCTTGCTCCGTCTCCGCTGACTGTTTCACGTGGGAGATGCAGAGACTTAGCAGCTGCATTGTTGCTGCCTCCGCACGTGCACTGAGATCGAACTCGACCAGATTCTTAGCCACACAGTCGAAGAACAAGTTCAACTCCCTCCATTGCCGCTGCGCCACCGCGACTTGGAAGGAGTCCTTGAAGATGGCAAGCGACGTCTGTACCGCCGCCTCCCTCATCGCCTGCTCCTCTGCGCGCAAGGTCGCTATCGATATCTTCATGAAGTCTTCCACCACCTTCCTCCTCCCTCCTCCCTCCAAGTGCACCAGCAACTCGTCGATCAGCTTGAGCCTACCTCCGTCAGCAGGAGGAACCTCCACGAACTTCGCGCTGGCAACGAGCTCCGCCCGTCCCAGCATGCGCCTGAGCTCCTCCTCCTGCATCTCCTTCATCGCCAGCGCCAGGCTAGCAGCAGCTCCGCTCCTCTCCAACAGGTTCCCCTCGAGCAGGCGCTCGAACAGCTGATCTGTCATGAGGTCCGGCTCCAGCCGCTCGTCCAAGAGACTCCTGGCGACCGCAAGGCAGGCGACTTCCCTGACAGACGGGTCGTAGTCCGTGCTCGCCTCAAAGATCATTCTCTTCATCTCCCTGTCCATCCCTGTCAGGGTTGACCTCCGAGTCTTCGTTAGTAGCGCCCCTGCCAGCGCTACCGCACACCTCCTGCTCCCCGCGTCGAGCTCCCTTACGGCGCGGGAGACAGGGAGGAGTAGGAGGGAGAGGGAGGCTTCGTCGAGAGAGGAGGGAATTTCAAGGCTGAGAAGAGACAAGAGCACGTCTGAGGAAGAGGAGGAGGAGGAGGAGGAGGAGTGAACGGCTTTCTGTGAGGTGATGATTGAAGGAGCAAGCACGCGCATCTCGCTGTTCCGGAGGAGGGAAGAGATGTTGAGCATGGCGTGCTCGGCGAGCTGAGCAACTTCAGGATGTCCGTCGGAGATGAGGGAGAAGAGGTTGTTACAGATGTCAAACATCAACGACGTGAGATGCCGCGAGCACCTGCGAGAGCAACAACGAGAGTCATGCGAGAGGTGAAACAGCGGAATGAGACTGATTGCAACATCTGGTGGGAAAGATGCAATGATAATACATTCAAGATCCTCCCAAGATCCTCTACCATACTCGAACAAGTCCCAACACAACTTCACCTCTTCACGATGTTAGCAAGGAGCTCAATCATCGCACATTTGCTTCGCCAGTGAACAGCCTGGTCCTTGATTTTCTCCAACAGCCACTGCAAGTTGACGTGAGAACTCCTGTAGATTATTTCGATAGGTTACATACGGGTGTCAAGATCTTCGCAGAGCTGCCGGAGATGCATGTTGAGAAAATGTCCGACGCCTCCAACGCTGCTTTTCTTGCTGCAAGAAGAAGTGAGATCGAAAACCAAGTCCGAGTTAGAGGACGGACAAGAGTTTCAGCAGGGGATATAGTGTAGAAAATTATCGATATGTACAGGAGAAGGTGGAGAGATGAGATGTGGAGGGGGTTAGCAGAAGCAGGAGGAAAGAGAATGGGGATGCTGAGGAGAGGAGAGGAGAGGAGAGGAGAGGAGAGGAGAGGAGAGGAGAGGAGAGGAGAACGTGGACGGGTGAACACCTTGCGAAAGAGGCAGGAGAGAACAATGAGAGGGAAGAAATGGACGAGGAGAAGAGAGGAAAAGGGCCGGGAGGAGGAAGCGGAGGAGGAAGGAGATAGAGGAGAGGCAAGACAAGGAGCTATAGGGTAGCTGTCATGTTATCAAAGAGCGCAAGGGCCCGTTCTCACCTCCTTTGCTCATGTCGGCGTAGTCAAGGAGGACGTGCTGAACGATAGGGAGAGCAAAGGGCTCGAACCTCTTGCCGAGTACAAGGAGAAGAGCAGAGAAGAGCGCGAGGGATCGTATCTTTGTAGACATGTGCGAGTCCTGGAGCCACTCGCTGATCAGCTTCTCCATCCTCCACCTGTGTAGCAGGGCAGGCTGCATGCCCTTCATGATCCCAGCGATGCAGAGCGCTGCACTCCTCTGCTTGTCCTCGTCCTCAGCCACGAGGAGGGCTCCGACAAGCTCGTCCCTTGTCTTCATCGCCTCCTCCTCTTCCTCCTTCTCAGCTTGCTTCGAGAATGCCAGGATCATCTCAAGACCGCTGGGAAACTCATCCTCCTTGGGCGCCTTGCTCTCCGCTGAGAACTTGAGGAGGAAGTTGGAGATGGAGGAGAGGGAGAGGGCAAGGCTAGCGCCTGTCCTCCAATCCTTGCAGTGCTCCAGACTGGTCGAGACTCCCTTCAGCACCCGTCGGGCAACAGACTCCAACCTCGTGTCCTCAGGGGACAGCGAGTTGGCTACGTCCCCGAAGATATCAATCTGAGCTTCTTCGATGTCCTGTAGCACTCCTTGGTCGGTTTCAGCCTCCTGTTTGAGGGACACCAGGCGGCTCTCGAGCATTCTCATCATGTCGTCAATGACAGCTGACCTGTCAGCTGAGCTTTCTTGCGCGCTCAGCAGGGACTTGGCGGCGTTTCTCGCGCTCCTCCTGCCAAGGCTTCGGATGTGACGCTGATTGTCAAGAAGAACATGCTGGAGCAGAAAGTTGAAGGAGTCCGTGATGACAAGACGAGCGGAGGAGGAGGAGGAGGAGGAGAAGGAGGAGGTTGATGACGACGACAACAACGACGGGGAAGCTGATGACAAGGATGATGAAGCAAGTTGTGTCCACTCATCGTAGAACAAGGCGCAGCTCTCTCGGATGTGCCAGTGATCATCTTGAACTTCTTTTTTCTTCTTCTTGGACGACAGGATGCTGAGATCTACGGGCTTTGCAAACTTGTCTTGATCGGGCGTCCTCAGGAAAGGCAGATTCGGCATCTTCGGTGCGTTCATCTTAGGAGGCAACATGATCTTCTCCTTGGGAGCTTGCGGAATGTCTTCCACGATCGCCTTGTTCTTGAGATATTTCTCCATCATTTCCTTGCACAGATGGTGAAAACGATTTGTTTGCAGTATCTTGTTCTCGAGTAGATGAAATGCAAGGGATCCGAGAGCCCTCGAGAAGGCAAGACGGCAATGAGCACGATTGTCTGATGAGGATTTCAACAAGATGTCCAAGTTGCTTTCTTGCAAGAGATGATCGTTCTTGCCAGCATCTAACTTGTTCCAAACTTGTTCAGCAACATCAGCAACCGACGGGTCTTCGTCAAACTTTGCAACAAACAGAAGCAGGTACGATCCGTCTGACATTGAAACTCTCCCGTCCTGCAAACCGCCCCACAACAACTCCAACGACATTCTCCGAGTCGTAGGCTTTCCCATGAAGACTGCAGAAGTCAACAGAGTGACATCCGCATTGACATCGTTGCAGTCAAAACTTGACAGCACCTGCTCAAGAAGGGAGCAACTTGTCCTGTACAGACTGTCCTCTACCTCCATGCAGCTAATGACCTTGTGATATCCCCCGAGCTCATAGAACAACTCTCCAAGATGCCTTTTACCGCGCATCCCCAACGACGTTGCGATCAGAAGGTCTTTCACCATCGGGTTCCAGTCAGTGATACAGGCGGTTGCGATGGGAACTAGCAGAGTGTATGTCCACAACGAGACCACGTCTGCATCAAGTTGTGTAAGAGTGTGAGATACAACTTTGCTGACATGCTCGATCTGCTCTTCTGATAAGCTTGCAAAGTAGACTTCCTTTGAATCTTTCGACGTTCTGATCTGCAAATCAAAGAAAGCTCGCTCAAGCACATACGTCTCGTAGCTGTCGAGAATATTTCCTGTCATACCCAGGGAGCTGTCGAAGAATGTCTTGAAGAAATTCCTCTCAGGGCGAGAAAGGAGGAGGATGACAAATTCAGAGTACAGGCGCAGGTTGAACTTGGTGAAGAGATGTGAAAAGCATCCCACGAGCTCCAACATTTGTTGTACCCTCGCATCCGTGTCATGTTTTATGACATGAAGAGCTTGTTGCAACATGTCGACCATCGTTTCTTCTCCTTCGATGAATTGCGACACGACTCGCAAGAAGTTGAGAGCGCTGATCGAGATGATTTCTGCATTTCAAAGTTTAGCGATCGAAGAGCAAAGATATTTTGATCACCATCATCCTCGGAGAGCATCTTCTTCACAAGAACGAACAAGTCCGAGACGTCAAAGTGCCTGGCTTTCATCTCCTCCAAAACTTTCTTGCAGAGCCTTTTCCTTTTCACTCCAGATACTTGAAGAGAGGGGAAAAAATTCAACATGATCATCTTCATCGCACATTCGTCCAAGTTCTTATCATCCAACACTACGTGTTCAACCAAGATTGGGTTGAGAGTCGATAGAACTCGTCTCACTGCAACACCCTTGTACATCGTCATTCCCTTCTTCATCACTGAGCAAACACCTTCCAGCACCCAGCTCATGAAGCTGGACTGTAGCTCTTCCTGATCCCTCAAGTCTCCTTCCTCCTGCACTGCTGGGTCGACTCCCTTGGTTGCAATCCCGTCCTTTTCAAAGTCGTCACTTGCGCTCACGATCTCAGACATGCTCGAGTCACTGCCCGACTCTTCCGACATGTCGTTTCTTGTTGCCGTCTCCTTGTTTCGCGGCAGATTTGAATTTTCCTTCCTCAGCACTGACTTCGACAGCAGCTCGAACGCCTTGTACACTTTCATCCGTACACGCCAATCACTACTCTCCAGTGCCAACTTCACCATCGCCTGTCAAGTTTGGATCAAGAAGAAATCAGAAGACGGAAGCAAAACAACAAGCATCATTCACTTCAGTCGACACTCACCATCACACCTCGTTGGAGAGGATTGACATGCTTCTTCCAATCCACGTCATGAATGCTTGTCTGAACGATGTGCTCAAGCATGCAGACAGCTTCTGACATGACCTCAATCCTTGACTCAACCCTGTCAGTGCGTCAAACGTCATCATCGTCACCATCATATTAATGCATCATCTCAATCCTCATCTAAGTCATCATCGTCGTCACCGTCACCGTCAACATCAACATCAACGTCAAAACATCGACACCATACACAACAACATCATCCAACATCTCCACCTGCTATCAGTCTCTCCTTCAAAGAAGCTATCCTGAGGAGAGTCGACGTACAAGTCAATCACTTTCTCAACCGCCTCACAAAGGAGCAAACGAGTAATTCCCAGATCAAGCTCTGTTTCAACACACGATAAGTCCCTGCCGCATGTCAACAGCAGCGTCAACTTCCTACCGTCAGAAAGAACTTTCTGCGCCAAGAAGTCAGCCCGGCATGTCTCGGCGGTGGCGAAACGATTGAAAGGACGTCGATGACGAGAGCGATGGTCCAGGAAGCAGGCGGCTCGGACGAGGATGTTAGTTGCAAGCACGAAGTGACAAGTTTGCTCCATGGGCCCAGCGGGTGCAGCTGAGCGAATAGAGAAGGAGGATGAGGAGGAAAGCTGAATGAAATTCTTCCGGGTCATATCCCATGGTCTGCTCCCTGGCTCTTTCATACTAGCTATCAGATTGGAAAAGATCTCCACCAGCTGCACAGGAGGGGGGCAGCCCCCGGCGATCGCTCGCTTCCATGCTCGAAGACAAGCCCTGCTCTGACTCCTCCAGCTCTGCAGCGGGAGCTGGAGTGGAGAGACGGTGGACGCCAGCGAGGGGTAGCGGGACATGAGCTGAGGAGCTGAAGGCGGGACGAGGAACTTCTGCCCGAGGTAAGAGAGGGAAATGAGCAGCGAGAAGGAGGAAGACGTCAAAGAGCCCTGGCATGAAACTCGCCCTGCTATCGCCATCCGCAGCTCCTCCATGACGTCAGATGCCTTCAACGGATCTAGGTGATGTGAGACTGCCGTCAGGAAGTTGATAATCGTAGCAAGACGGCCCTCTGTCATGCTCTGGTCCTTGAGAAGTCTTGTCGACTCGGTCAGGATGGAGCTGGAAAGACGAAAATTTGTAAGACGACCCGAAGGAGCCACACACATACAAGAACATACATCAACGTATCTTGCTCCCTAGTCGAGGCCTCCATTGCAGATAAGATTTTCCCCAAATCAGAGAGGAAAGGGAGATCTCGGTCGTGCAGACAATGAGCAGTCATATTGAGAATGTTGTTGTATAGCATCTTAGTCCAATCAACATATCTTGTGTTTGAGATGAGAGTGTGTAAAGCTCTCGCGCAACTGATTGAAAGACTCAGAATGGATACCAACAGTGCCCAGACAATTTTGAAGGGAAACGTATGACATCACCATCACCATCACCATCACCATCACCATCACCATCACCATCACCATCACCATCATCACCATCACCATCACCATCACCGCTTCACCACCACCACCACCACCATCGCAATCATCATCATCATCATCAGTATCAGCTTCACCATCATCATCATCATCATCATCATCATCAGCTTCACCACCACCACCACCACCACCACCACCACCATCGCAATCATCGACTTCATCATCATCATCATCATCGTAATCGTCATCATAGCCACTTTAAATCCTCCTCACCTCGACGAATTTTGCAAGAGTTTTGATCCGATGAAGTCAGAGATTTCAAAATCCACAATGATAGATTCACAATTCTTAAATAGATTCGCCATCCATCCAAAATCGACGTCATGACGGACAACAAGCTGAAATACAGTATCAGCAACAACAGGTTCAACAATCTGCCACCTTTGCCGCCATGTTGAAGTATTGTGCGCTCAACACATCGAAGTCTGGCAAGTACATCACAACACTCACAACAAAATTCAGGTCAGAACACCAGAAGAATGAGTTGAGAAAAAGTTTGAAGCAAGCAAGAGACAAACCATGGCCTGCCCATCGTATTAGACACTCATCGAACGAGTTGAATGGTCCTACCTTGAAAGATCTTGTTCTTCTTCGCAGTTGATCTTTCATCAGATAGGTATTATGACAACTATGATCTTCTTTCTCTGCTGCTTGCAACTGTTCTCTGCAAATGCTCAACAGAGTTTCGATGACATCAGTATCTGTCTTGTCATTCAATGCCCTGGATGGCGCACGGAGAAGTTTGTTCCATCTCGACTTTTCGACTCTCTTCTTCATGCTTCCTTCTCCCTCGTCCCTGCAACCAGCACATCAGCTAACGCAACAGTTGATTGTCCTCTCTAACATGTTCATCGCATAACGTGTCAACGAGTCGACAAGGTCCTCCAAGATTGTTGTCTTCGACACGTTGAAGGCAACGAGCTTGCGAAACTGGAGGATCTCCCCAACAACTTTGGATGCAGCAAGAAGGTATCCATACAGAGGTGTTCGAGACGTCAAGATTTCTCTTCTCAAAGAGCTCTCGTTCCATACAGCTCCGATCTCCCCGCTAGGGTCCTCCTCCTCTCCAGGCCGTGATTCCGCGTCCTCCCACAGTCCTCTCAGAGGAAACTTCCTCTCGAGCGTGTCTCCACAGCAAGACTTGAGGGTTCTCAGAGCCGGTCGCATGCTCCCGCGGCCCCCAGCGCTCTCCCTGAGCCCTTCCAGCGCAACCTGAAAGCTGCGGAGGATGTTGCAAGGGACACAGTCCTGGTGGAGGACGAGAGGGGAGGAGAGCGGGAGATGCTCATGGGTGAGCGACGGGCATGCCTGCAACAGAACCCGTCAGACCATGTCGGCTCTCCTGAGCTGCCCGGCTCTTACCGCCACCACCAGGGTCAGCAGCAGGACAGGGCGCATCACAATGGAGCGATCGAGTCCACGAGCGCACGCCCTCCCGAGCTCGACGTCATCAGCAGAGCTCTCGTCGCAACGGAGATGTTCTTCGGCAATGCGATCCCTCCCTCCCTCCCTCCCTTCCTCCCTCCCTCTCTCCCTCCTGCTCCATTCCTCCCCGTGGGATCCTTGCAGCCCACCATGACGAGGCGGGCTCACCAAATTTTTCCCCTGCCCCCAGTGGGAACTTTCCTCGAGTTGGGCCCCCGTTCTTGGAAGCTTGCCTTCCTCCTCCTCCACCAATGTGCATGAGGGAAACAGGCACAATGTATTCGAGAACTCAACGTTGGGCGCTCCAGGGGATGACACGACAAGTTTCATCGCCCCAGCAAGGAGCTATGGAGAACTCAGTGAAATGTGTGGCCATGAGGCAAGAGAGGACGAGAAAGAACTGGCGGGCGTTGTTTCACATGAAAACTGGAGGGATACGTCGACCATCGAGAGGAAGCAGTTTGGACTGGGGCCGTCTCACTCCCCTGCGGCAGCCAAGACGTCTCATGAGGATTGCTCAGAGGACGAGTATAACTCAGCTGTAAGATGGCTGCAGTTGTGCATCTGTTGTGTGTGTATATCTGATGTTGGATGCTCCAGGATGAAGCGTGCAATGACTGTGGGAGGAGAGGAGACAACTTGAGCGAGGGTGCTTCGCGTTCCTTGTGGTTGATCCCGTTGTTGACCTCAAAAGCAGAGGAGCTGGAGAATATTTTGTGGAAGGAGAAAGGATTCAAGATCCGACGGATGAAGGAAGTGAGTCTAGCA
>NW_005434508.1:31367-68809 GCF_000315625.1 Guillardia theta CCMP2712
CCTCCTCCTTCCACCCCCTCCCCCCTTCTCTTGCTACTGTTGTTCTCCTCATTCTGTCCTCTAGCTTCTACTACTCCTCCTCCTCCTCCTCCTCCTCCTCCTCCTCCTCCCAACCCCTCCCCCCCTTCTCTTGCTACTGTCCTTCTCCTCCTTCTGTCCTCTTGCTCCTACTCCTACTCCTACTCCTACTCCTACCCCTTCTACTCCTGCTACTGCTCGGATTGGTACTACTCCGGCTGATCCTGCTCCTGCTCCGTGGATTCCTGCGGTAGCTCCTTTCTGCTTCGTCCCGCGCCCATGCTCTTTGAGCTCATCGACGATCTGGCCTGCCATGAAAGCGCACAGCTGGTGTGGCTGGCGAGCAGCTGCCTGGCGGTTGTCTACGTGGTCGGGTGGTACTTGATGTGTCGGAGGATGAACTCCTGGACCCTGGAGGAGCCGAGCCATGCTAAGACACGGAAGGGACATAAGGTTCGCCTCCATGGCATGAGGCGCCGGGGCTGAGCTTCCGTTCAGGTCTCCGTCATCCTGCCTGTCAAAGGCGTTCATGAACAGACTCTGGACAACTGGAGGACGCAGGTGACGAGTGGGTGGGAGGGCTCGAGGGGCTCCTGACCGGCATGGTCAAGATCAAGCTGGATCACGGGGGTGAGACCGAGTACTTCTTCTGCATGGAGAGCACGCAGGACCCTGTGAGCAAGCGAGTGAGACGGGCTGACACGTGATGTGACCCGCGGGTCGTGCTGAGCAGGCGTACAAGGCAGCGATGGAGTTCAAGGAGGAGCAGAAGGATCTGAAGAACGTCAACGTGGTTGTCTGCGGACTATCCTTCTACTGCACACAGAAGATTCACAACCTCCTTGAAGGGTATGCATGCTTCGCGTGACGAGCAACCTGATTCAAGTTGGACCCCAGGGTCTCGCAGATCAGCAAGGAGAGCAACTATGTGTTGTTCCTGGACGACGACGCGCAGATGTCGTCAAGGTCGTCATATCGCTGTCATGAGAGGAAGGAGCGATGAACAGGCAGCAGGATCCTCCTCAGCCTCATGGACGTGCTGGACAGGGACGACAAGGTCCTCATAGCGTGAGTTGCGACGGCGGGTCAGCAGCGACTGAGAGATGAGGGTCAGATCCGGCTGGCCGTTCGAAGTGAATCCCAAGACCTTTGCTGGTTTCATGCTGTTTGCGTGAGCGGGACGAGATCGCTGCTCCTCCTCTTACACATTGCGCAGGTACAGGATGCTCTCGGTGATCGCTCTTGGCCAAAAGTACCCGACGGTCCTGTGGTGTGTATCGTTTCCGCTGGCAGCCCATCCCTCCCTCTTGGGAACCTTCTGATTGTACTCCAAGGGGAGGGTGCCTCCTGTTGAGGACAAGAGATCTCTTCGACGACAAGGTTGGAATCTTGCAGGCCTGGGAGGTAAAACATTGATGGCGTGCTGTGAACTTGTGATACCATGGATGATATGCTGTAAACCTGTGATGATCGTTTGCAAGGACTGTGGATATTCCGACGATATGATCATGGCTGGGCGAGCAAGCAAAGTGAACAAGAAGATTTTCATCCCCCCAGTCGCTGTATTACCGTCTATGTATGACTTATCTGTGCAAGGCTTCCTAGCTAGTAGACTGAAAAATTGCAGGATGAAGGAAGATTACTCGGTCAGGAACCACTGGAACTATATCCGACGGCAGATGTTTGTAAGACACTGAGTTTGCAACGTTGAACTCACAGATGACTTGTGTATTGGTAAGGTTTGCGACACTTACAGTGATATCTTCGATCGGGTGATGTGTTCATACCCGGCCATCTCTCCAGCATTCTCCGTCTGACTGAGAGACCAGATGAACAACTTGTTCCTTTTGATAGTCATCTGCATCATCGTCTTGTTGGTAGGCTGCTTGACCTTCCAGGTATGCTTCTCAGCTCACTGCCTGCACGACTCTCATGTGATATCAAAGGTCTTGATCTTGGCAAGTCTCGTTGGGGCAGGGAAGAGCTGGCTGCTGGGACAGTGAGCGTATCCATGCTGCGTTGCTTCTGCCGTTGAATGTTTCCTTTGCAGTCTTTCGGCCTATCACCTGAATCGTCAGAGCTGCGGCTGGGTCGGCAACGGCCTGCGCGGGAACCGTTCTTGACTTACAACCTGTGCAGATCCCTCTCGCTCCAGATGTCTTGTATGTCATCATCTCAGGTTCAGTCTCTTGCTGCTACCGTTACATCAGAGTCACGTGCTGTGGTTCAGCCTTCGCTCTCGTCTGGATCCACTCGATCTACATGGCTAACGAAACCTTGATCAAAACATGCTCGCGCGTGTATGGAAAGCAATTCCCTCCTCTCACATCTCACTACAGCGTTCTGTCAGTCTGCTCTCTGCTCTGAAGGCTGAAAAACCTGACGTGCAGACAGGTTCTGGGTTAAGTTCTTCTTTGCTTTGCTAGCTCAATGCACATTCCAGTCATGTTGTCGTTGTTCTCTTGTTTTGTTGCCTCTCATCGTGTTTTGTGGCAGCATCTGCCGTGATCGCGATGCTGGACAACTCCATAGTGTGGTCGGGCATCTGCTACAAGAAGGCCAAAGGGAAGGTAGCGAGCGTTTGGAGGAGAACTACAGGCAACACAGACTGTGCGGAGAGGGAGGAGGTGACGAGCTGGCAGATGGGGAGTGGTATACAGTGCCGTTGAAGGAGTCGCAGGAGAAGGTAGCGATGTAGAAGTATGATCTGATCTTGACTCGCCGTCAATGTTGGCAGGCCAAGACAGCGAGGATGAAGAGACCATGACTGAAAGTTGCCGGGCCTGCTGCGACCAGCACCAAGTAAGACAAGTTAGTGAGATAGTAGTGAGTACCAATCTTCAATTAAATTCGAGTTTGCCTCAGAAAAGAGACTAGTAAAATATCAAGGACAGAAGCGTGCTCTCATTCTATTCTTAACGACCTCCAGCCATGTCAGAGTCGATTCGACAAGGGCAGATTGGCGGGATGCGGGCTGTATGAGCAGGGACTGGGGGCCGGGTGGTGCGAGGGACAAGACCCTAGGGGAGAGGGGTGGGTGGTGATAATTGTTACCGTTGTAGGCATGGCGGCCGAAATGATGGCAGAGGAGGGGGAGAGAAGTGAAGCGGAGAGAAGCTGTAGGGAGGGGAGACAAGAGAAGGTGTGGTAAGATAATAGTTCCGAGAGAGGGGAAGGAGAGGAGCGAAAATAGAATGAGGGGATATGAACATTCAAGGGCAAACGGACGTGAAGTACCGTGCGGAGCGATGAAAAGAAAGAGGATAGAGTATCGACATCAAGAGGAAAGTAGAGAATTATGGGTTGGGAACAGACCGGAAGAGAAAAGGACGTCAGGAGGGGAGGTGGATTCATATGGGTAGCAATGATGTCAGCGGAAGAGGTGGATTCATATGAGTAGTAATGATACCATCACCGAGCATGAGATCTTCGAGTAGATGTGCAGAGGGAGCTGTGAGCAGACATCAAGTCTCAGCCTTGGCTGGTGGAGGAGAGAAGAGAGAGAGAGAGATTGTTAGATACATTGACTAGTCTTTAAGCAATCAGTTCCATTGAGAGATTGGAGCGACTTCACTTCAAACTGATCTGTCACTGCTGATCCAGACCTTGCAGGGGATTCTTCCATTGGATTCAGGATGAAGAAGCGAAGGCAGGAAGGAGCATGTCAGGGAGTTGAAACCGTGAAGGAAGATTGATAGGAACATGTTCACAAGGCAAGCCGTCGCGGGTCTCGAGAGTTGTGTTTGGTTAGTATGTCCGGAAACGAGAATTTGATCTGCTGGTTTATGCTCAATGAGTCCTGGGAACATCTCCCCAGCTCTGCGCGTTGATGCCGTTGCCTCCTGTTCCCCCCGCTCGACTCGAAAGCTTGTACAAGGTAGCGTCTGATCGAATGGATAGCATGAGGCCCCTGAGGTTGCAGTTTGACAACGGGAAATCACCCGGGCCGGGAGCGAACAGCCTGGAGAACCAGGTGTCGATGATGATGAGGTCAAAGAAGGCGAAGAAGTTCAAGAAGATGGTGGCGGATAAGATGGGAGATAGTCTTGCATCGTCAAGAGAGGTTGAGCCTCCAACTAGAGGGAACGAGTCGTTCAGCTTCGAGACTCCGCGCCACAAGTCAGAGGATCAAGACGACGATGATCAGAGCCCGACGCTGACTGCGCTCAAGAAACTGACGAAGAGGATGGACTTCTGGCAGCAGCTCGGAGCAGCAGATGCGGAGGCTTCCCCTCCGAAGAATTTGAGAAGCCATGTGAAGTCGAAGAGGGTGGATACAACGTTGGAGCATGCCCTTGAAGGCAGTGAAAGATTAGTTCAGTCCTTTGACATGTCGGCAATCAAGAAAGAAGGAAGCACAATGCATACTTGGAATATGCTGGATGATGCAGCCAAGATCGATTTCTACATTGATTGCCCGGAAAGCGCACGATCACATCTAGATCAGCACATTTCGCATCAAGAGATCTCGTTTCTGCTCTCTTTGTCCCTGTCGTCAAACCAATCAAGGAAGTCGAAGTTCTTTGTGAGAGTGCTGCATCCACATGTCAGAGCGGATGCGATCAGTGGCCTTGAGCTCCCTGAGATGAGAAAAGCTGTCCACTCGCTCTCTAGTCAGGAGAAGGAAGAAACTTTCCTGTACATGAACGCAGAGCAGATTGCTGCCATACTGACTGAAATGACAAGTTCTGACACCTACAAGACCTTCGAGTTGGTGGAAAAACATAAACGCGCTGAGGTGTTCACCAGGCTGCCCCTTCCCTGTCAGCGAGACATCTTGGACATGGCTCCGATCAAGTACAGGTCTCAACTCATCTCAGACCTCAGCGTGCAGGACGCCATCGCTCTGCTCCTCTTGTACCCACCCAAGGCTGCCTGGACCCTCCTCAAACAGTTCTCGACGAGGATGCAGGAAGACGTCGTGCTGGAGCTGCCGGAGGACTTGCGATCTCAAGTGCTTCTGGCCATGTCCGAGCGAGAGGTCCAACATCTGGTCGATCACCTGCCACAGTCGAGTCAGGTAGCGCTCATGACGGACTTGTCTTCAGAAGCTGTCTGCTTCCTCTTCGACGTGCTCCGACCCTCAACGCTGGGACCTCTGCTTAGCGAGCTCAACTACGAGCACCACAAGGAAGCAGTCGAAAGGCTTTCTGCGGCAAAACGCATTTCTCTGCTCCAGCACCTTCCGACAGCCCTCAAGGTCGAAGTGACGAAGACGTTTGACAAGAGAGAATTCCTCTCTCTCATCAAAGTGCTCGACCGGAGTATCCTCGCGCAGGCGCTGCAGGAGATGGACTTGTACGATCAGGTCGAGGTCTGCAACCAGATCCCTGACCCCTACCGCACCGAGCTCGTGCTGGAACTCGATGGCGACAAGCGGCTGGCGCTGTTGTCGTCCCTTGACACGCAGGAGAAAGTTTCCATCTTGAAGAGCTTCGACAAGAAGGCTTTCAGGAACACCTTCAATCAGCTGCAGCGAGCATACGATGCCGATGTGCTGTCTGCTATGAACCCCGTCGAGCTGGCTGAGCTGATCTGCGGGCTCTCAGGGATCGATCAAGAGAACGTGTTGAGGCTTCTGAAGCCCGAGCAGCTCAAGTTGGTCCTGATGGAGATGGGCATCGAAGACTGTCTTGCCGTGATCCCTCTGATCAGCAGGCAGGTAAGATGTCAGGTGCTGTCGATGCTTCCCGACGGTGTCCGATCGCTGGTCTTCCGTCAGCTCATCTTCAAGCAGCAAGGCAACTCGCTCAGATCCTCTCAGGCGGGATACGATCTCGACGCCCTCGCTATGCTCATGAGTCTCGGGACGGAGGTCGCCTACACGACCCTGAGGGAGATGGGGGATCCCCTCAAGCTCTCCGTCCTCTCCAAGGTCTCGACGACGGAGAGGACGGCGCTGCTGGAGTGGATGGACCCCATCGAGCGAGCGGAGGTGCTGGACAACCTGACCCTAGAGGACAGCGCCAACTCGCTGCGCATCATGAACACCGACAGGGCGGTGGAGGGGCTGGTGGAGATCGTTCCCAACAAACGAGCGATCCTCCTTGTCGCCCTGCCGGAGAAGGAGAGGGTCGCGATCATCGAGAGGATGCAGGCTGATGAAGCCTCCCACGTTCTCAGCTCGCTGCCTCTCCCCGACGCCGTCGCCATCTTGAAGCACCTGAGCCCTGCCACTAGCGTCAACTGCTTCCTCAACATGACGACGGAGGAATGTGTGGTGGTGCTGGAAGCGGTTCCAGCGAGGCAGAGGGCTGAGATCATGTGCAGCATGGAGATCGAGGACTCAGTTCGGATCCTGAGCGACATGAGCCCAAGGAAGGTCGTCGAGACCCTGCAGCACGTGCAAGATAACGACCTGAGCCTGATGGCCCGTGACCTGCCGAGGTCTCTGCTGCAGGAGGTGATCGAGTTGGCCTCCCTCCGCCTCCGCACCAGGATAGTCCGCCTGCTGCCGGGCTCATCGAGGGCCTCGATCCTCAATGGCACGGAGGGCAGCCGGTTCCTTGCCATGCTCAAGTGCCTGACGTCAGAGGACATGGAGGGCTGCTTCACGGAGCTCACCCCTGCTGCCCAGCTGCAAGTCATCCAGCATGTGCCGCCACGAGACGCCAAGAGCCTCGTCGGCCTTCTCCCCGCCGCCTCCCGCATCCCCCTGCTGTCCCAGATGAACTTGGAGGCGTGCTCGCAGATCCTCAAGAGCGAGCAGAAGGAGACGATCGAGGGACTCCTCGGCCTCCTGACGGCCGAGAGGCGCAAGGAGATCCTCCACAAGCTCCCGGAGAGCGTGCAGAGTGCTATCGCCGTCCCCTCCTCTGCTCCACAGCCCCAGCGGTCTCCCTCAGAGCTCAAGACATCTCCAGCGTCACCGTCAAGGCTCATGCCGGCAGCTCACGACCTGAGTGCCGAAGGAGCCGTCGTTGTGTCGCTCTTGTTCAAGCATGACGAGGGCTGGGCGGGAGGTAGAAGAAACCTCCGCTTCTGGGAGGTATGGGTGAAGGAGACGCTATGCCAGGCAGTGGACACCTCCCCCAAGCGAGTGGAGCTGGTCTCGCTGCAGGAGTCGACGGCCTCTCTCGTCCTGAGGTGCCTGGCGAGCAGGTCAAGCAGGCAGAGATCGCCGCTCGAGCTCGCTCAGGAGATCGTCGGGTGGCTCAGGGAGGCGAAGCTGGAGTATGGGCTTGAGATGTTGTCGGGGACGATCCACGCCCAGCAGGCGATGAGCTCGCCGATGAGGATGAGCTCCTTGCACAACAGAAGCCTCAGCTCCCACCTCGACCCTTCGCGAACAGCCAACGACCTGTCGGCCTTGAGACACTCATCGGCTCTCGGAGAGCGAGAAGATGAGCCCTTGGCTTACTTCGCCGGCTTCTCCCCGGAGAGTTACAAGATCCTCCAGGCGTCTGACATGGAGGAGGAGGAGGAGGAGGAGGAGGAGCACTCGGTAGCCAAGGGAGATCTCTCGCTGCTTGACAAGCTCTTTGAGCCTCTCAGCATGGACGGTCGGGTGGGAAACGAGGGATGGAGCATGGAAGACTCGCGGGCGTCGGGGGGTCACGACATTTTCGAGAACCTTCAAATGCTACAGTCAACGATCCAGCGGAGAAACCATGACATCCGATCCTTCACGAGGTCTGTGAGGAGCTTGCAGCATGACGTAGAGGCAGAGCGGACACGAGGGAGGGAGAGAGACAAGAGCGGGGACTTCATCTATGCTTAGCAGGACGAGTGTACATGAACGAACAGAGTTAGACTAGCTCACGCTGACTCGTACCTAATCGAATCGATGTCAAACGGGACGGCGTTGTCGGGGGTCAGCTGGGAGAGCATGCTGGAGTAGTCCAACCCTACGACTTCTCGGCCGGTGGGAAAGAGGCTTCCCTGGAGTGGCATCTGAAGCACGTCATCGAGAGACAGCGGGCTCTTGTTGTCCACTGCGTCCCCGAAGAAACACTCGCGCGTCGTCTTTCCCATGCTCCTGCACGACTGCAAGCTCGAGTAGATGTCGACAGGCTCTGCCGTGTCCCTGTAGTAGCACTCGAAGGAGACGTCCCTGACCTTGTCCCCCATGGCTGATGCCACCAGGACTTCAGCTACATCCAGCCGGGAGATCACCCCGTTCTTCATCAGCCCCTGGTTCAACTCCACCTCTCTCGGCCCCCTCCTCTCCCCGAACGAAAGCTGCCCTGCTCTCACGATCACGTAGCTCCTTGCCGCTCCCTTGTCAGCTGCATACAGCTCCTGCACTGCGTTCTCTCCCTTCTCAATCCTTCCGCAGACCTCACACCTCCCTCCTCCAGATCCTCCGCCCTGCATCCACATCATCCACAGAGGTGCAGTAGGAGAGAAAGAATTTCGATACCTGCTCCTGCTGCTGGTTGCGGCACTTCCCGCACACAGAGCTCAGAACCACCAGTTTCTTCACCTACACAACCAAGTAAGTCTCATCCCTCTCATTCTCTTGTCCTCTACGTCTTGATCCAGGCACGCCTTGGCCACGTTGCTCAGCCCCGTCACTTCCATGCTCGATCCTTCTGGACGATCCGCTGCCTCCTTGAGGTCGACCGCCTCCTGCTGCGGAGCACGGAACCGGGGCTCGACGGCATAGATGACAGTCCCTGAGTTCCTGACTACCTCGCTCACCTCCTTTTCATCCATGAGGTCGCACTTGCTGACGGTCAGGAGCTTCGAGTCACCAGGGATGCTGATGCTGGAGGTCGGAGAGACGCATGCTGTGACGGGCACCTTCTGCTTCAGCAGCATCCTTAGCACATCCCCCCCCACGTAGCTGTCGGCTCCCACCACCGTCACTGTGCCCACCAGTCCCTCAGCACCCGAGCGAGGAGGAGCAGAGACCAGCAAGAGGCCAGCACTGGCTGCTGATGCCAAGAAGGAGCGCCTCTGCATTGAAGCGGACTCAGCCCAGCTCTGCATGCTGAGCCGGCAGAGCGAACTGCATCGCGGATTTCTGCATGCTGCGTGGAGAGCGGAGGACGAGAGAGAGAAGCATGAGGAGAGATGGAGATTCGACAGAACAATCGCCAGGAGGAGAGTTGGCGACTTCATCGCGGCAAGTTGAAATCTCCTGTCAAGGAAATTTTCAGTCTCCAATCGTTTGTTGAATCCATCCCATGTAACGCGTGCTCCTCCCCCCCCCTTCTCTTTCTCTCTTTCTCTTTATCTCCACCTCTACCTCTATCTCTATCGCTATCATTATCGCTATCTCTTTCACTTTCTCAGTCTCGATCTTTACCTCGATCTCTTTCACTTTCCTTATCTCTACCTCTACCTCTACCTCTACCTCGATCTCTACCTCTACCTCTACCTCGATTTCTTCCACTTTCTCTTCCTCGATCTCGATCTGATCTGATCTGATCTCTTTGACTTTCACTTTCTCTATCTCTACCTCTACCTCTACCTCGATCTCTACCTCTACCTCTACCTCTACCTCTTCACTTTCTCTATCTCTATCTCTATCTCTACCTCTACCTCTTCACTTTCTCTATCTCTATCTCTATCTCTACCTCTACCTCTATCTCTACCTCTACCTCTACCTCTATCTCTGGCTCTACCTCTATCTCTGGCTCTACCTCTACCTCTACCTCTACCTCTACCTCTACCTCTACCTCTACCTCTACCTCTACCTCTACCTCTACCTCTACCTCTACCACTACCTCTACCTCGATCTCTTTCACTTTCTATATCTTCATCTCTATATTTCTGTCTTGCCTCTTCTCTGTTTCTCTGCCCCTCCCTCCCTTCTCCCTCAATCCCACCGCAAGCGCCTTGTGCCTCGATCCTACTCCCGGGGCCCGGGCCGGCCCGGCGGCCCGGCCAATCCATAATGATACGTAAAACCGTAAAACTGATACGTCGGAGTCAGTTTTAAGGAACAGGAATCGTAGACGTCGCTTGTGAACAATGCAAAGCAAGATTCTACATCAACAAGCTGGCATGGGCATGTCCCGATTGCGGCATTTCTGTTGTTCAAGACACACATGACCCCTCTAAATGTGCCGATAGAGCACAGGAATCGAGGTATGGATGGGGAAGGTACTTCGGAGGACGAGATTACTGCTGTAACTGTGCTAAGAAGCATGGTTGGACTAGCTATGGCAAGTATGCTTGCAAACGATGCAAGGAGAGGTCTTTGAAGAAAACTTTAACAACTTCAAAGGTCTCGAAGAATTTGACTCAAGTGGGTCCTTCAAGTCCGTCTATCGTGCAACTTGGAATCGCTCCAACGGAGATACGTCGTCTGTAGCTGTTCTACAAATCAAAGGAAGTGGATCTTATCTCCGAGACGCGTTCCAGCAGGAACTCAACGTCACATGCGAGCTTGGTCTTCACCCGAACCTTCTCAGGCTGCTTGCGATCACCAAAGAGCCAGCCTCTGGAGATTACTGTTTGGTCACCGAGTTCGCATGCCATGGGTCCTTGAAGTCCATGCTCCTAAAGCTGTGGGAGTCCAGGAACACGATCAGTGCACTGCACAAGATATTGATTGCTCGCCAAATCTGTGATGGGATGGTACAACTCGCCCTTCACAATGTGGTGCATCGTGATTTGGCGGCCAGAAACGTATTGGTGTTCTGCATGGATTCAATGAATCATCTTGACGTTCAGGTCAAGATAGCAGATTACGGTCTTTCGATCTTATCTAATTGTGGGTACTGCAACACCAATGGCGGGTCGATGGCAGGGAGCACAGCTCGCCCTATCAGGTGGATGGCGCCCGAGAGCATTCAACGAAGGCTATACTCGGAGCAGAGCGACGTTTGGGCGTTCGGCGTTACCATGTGGGAGATCTGGAGCTATGCGATGATGCCTTATGGGAGTGTAACCGACGATTGCACTGTTGGGTCAAAGATCGTCGATGGTGAACGACTTGCAAACCCTGATAATTGTCCAGCTGGAATTTATGCGATCATGCAGAAATGCTGGCAAGATACGAGGAAGGATCGCCCTACGTTCAAGGAACTCCAAAGATTGCTCCTGCTGCAATACGATGAAGCAGTCGTTGAGGAGAAGATGATATCCGTGCAGCTTGCAAGTGAAGAAGCTAAAGTGTGTGTGGTCTGCCAGACAGACCCTGCAATCTGGGCGCTATCGCCTTGTGGACACTTGTGTCTATGTGGGAACTGCAAGCAAGGAAGCGAAGCCAGACCTTGTCCCCTTTGTCGCGGCCAGCCCACAAGCCTGCTACGTATCTTTTGAAGCGTCACGGCGTGAAGCTGTTCGCTGTGACGGTGTCAGTGATCTGGCCTCAGGCCTCTCAGGCCAGAGACGATTGCATTTTAAGCGTTTAGTGGGCTGGGCCGGGGGACTGGTCTCCAAACTCAACTGATACCTTCACTGAGTCACTTAACTGCGCGCAGGGACAGCAGTCGGCAGGATGAGGGCCCTTGGTTCTTGCTGTCTTCTCTCTTCTCGCTGGCCTGTACGACAATGTCAGTGTCAAGCCTCCTCTACTCTCCTGATTGTCCTCGTATGATTTTTAAATCACATCGAAGCCTGGCTTTGAAGCTTGTGTTTCAACGGTTCCATTCTCTGGGAGTCCCTTCCGGATCATCTGACCTATCATCTGAGTCATGGCATGATCATCTGACATATCATCTGAGTCATGGCATGATGCCGCCACTCGAACCGAGCAAGGTCGCGCGGCTGGAGATCAGCCTGATCCCGATTACTTCATCAGTTTGATGCCGCCGGGCCCGGGAATCCACTCTTTACTCACTAGCCAATTTTTTTAAACTTTTTTTTTGCAAACAGGTATTTTTTTCCCATTGTAATGTGTCATTACTACTCAACCGTACGTTGACGGATAAGGCCGAAAGTTACTACCGTCGGTACGGCCCATACCGTACGCCTTGTAGTTTTTAACTTCCAAAGTTCAAGCTCACGCTAGTAGCCAAGTCACCCGGTAGGTCCCAGTGGTTCTCCCAGAGGGACCGGGGGGTGGGGGGTGTGACGCTGCTGTTGACCTCTGGGGAGTCGAACGGTCACTCGCTACCCGAGGTGAGCGCGGAGAGACGGTCGAAGGAGTCAGAAGTTAACTTCCGAAGTTAACAACAGTCTGTAGGCCCTCCCTCAAGAAGTCAGAGAGCCGTTACTGTACGGGTGGCTCACTCTAGTTCACGCGGGGTGGGGGGTACTGGATTGGCTAAATGAGGCGATCAGATGTTGGATCCGTTGTTGGTCGGTTAGGATAAGGATGACCGTGACCTCGTCAATCTCAGCTCCTCATAACAATCTATCCTCGAACTCTCCCCTCGCACTCTCGCACCCCCTCTCCCTGCCACCCTCCCGTCTCCCTCCCCTTCCTCCCCTCTTTTGTCTTTCTTCCTGTTCCCATCTGCTTGCATCGCTGCTGTCTAGGTCGTCGCATTCCTCTCGGTCGCGTCTATCCCAAGCGGTTCTGGAACTTCTACCTGATACGACGAGCGTGTCCTCCTTTGAGACTCCATGCCGCCGTCTGAGACGAAGTGTCTGATCTTTCTCGTGTCATTTCTGCTCTCCTCGTGCTGGGGGAAAGCAAGCAACCGGGATGATGATCTTAGTGTCAAGAGGCTTACTGGCCGCCCATGGCACGTTCTAAACATGAAGGACGTTCCTTTGAGGAAGCTTGTCTTCGATGACAAGTCCAAGAGCTCTACTCGCTCCATATCCTCTAGCTTGAGCCTCTACGTTGTTCGGGTGTCCGACCCCAGAGCAGTGGTCGCCAGCTTGAGGTCGATCGCGGCGGGCAAGTACATGCAGTACTATCCTCACGACACCTACCTCATGGCGCTCGATGCCGCGCACGCAGAGGCCGTCCATTCCCTCCGGGGGGTCGAGGGCGTGTTTGCTATGCCGGCGGAGGCCAAGACAGCGTCTCGTGCTGCTCAGGTCAGAGCGGCGGCAGGGGCCACGGCCACGTTGGACGTGCAAGTGGCAGTGACGAACGAGACGCGAGGAACGTTTGCGAGCACGCTGATGTCATGGCAGCGAGATCTCCGCAAGGTTGTACCTCCTTCCTCCTTCACCATGCGATGGGCCAGCACGAGCAAGGTGGTGGTGGTTGTGGACGTCGCACAGGAAGACGCTGTGTGGGCCTGGCTGGCAGAGCAGCCGCTGGTGGTCTGTATCGAGGAGCGGCCGACTTTCATCATCAACAACAAGTATGCGGTGAGTGCAGCTGCTTCCTCCCTCCTGCTCCTGACTTGCCCACCTAGTCCATGGCCGTGCAGTCCAATGATGGAACGCAAAACAAGCTCTGGAGCCAGGGCCTGCTGGGCTCCGGCGAGATCGTCGGGTGCGCGGACACTGGGGTGGACTACGACAGCTGTTTCTTCCAGGACCCCAACCAGCAGGTGAAGACGTGTCAGGGCCTGGGAGCCCCCGCAAACTGCGTCAACATGAACCATAGGAAGATCGTCTCCTACCGCTACTTCGCCTCCACCAACGTGGGCGACACCTCCTACGGCCATGGAACACATGTCGTCGGCTCGATCCTGGGCAACTCTCTGTCCAGCGACTACACCGTCTCCTACAACGGAGGAGCGCCGGAAGCAAAGCTCTCATTCGACGACATCTCCTCTGACGGCAGCAGCCTGTGGCTCCCCGACGACCTCAACACGGACTTGTTCCCTCATGCCTTCGCCGTCGGGGCCAACCTGCACTCCAACTCATGGGGGTCGTCGACCTCGGCCTACACCAGCACGGCGCAGGAGATGGATCAGTTCATCTTCGACCACGACGACTTCCTCATCCTCGTGGCTGCCGGTAACTCTGGGCCAGGAGCAGGAACCATCGGCTCCCCCGCCACGGCTAAGAACATCCTGGCAGTGGGAGCAGGAGCCAACACGCTCGCTGCCTACCAAGACTACGACGGATACACGGGGACGGCGCATGACAAGCAGAGGACTGGCCTCGTCGACTTCTCCTCCCGCGGGCCAACTCCGGACGGACGGTTCAAGCCGGACATCGTGTGCCCGGGAGAGAGCATCCGGTCGGCCTACTCGGACGGGACCCTGACCTCCTTCCAGTGCTCCATCGCCGAGATGAGCGGCACCTCCATGGCCACCCCGACATGCGCAGGCGCGTCAGCGCTAGTGCGTCAGTACTTCCGCGAAGGCTTCCTCTCCTCCGGGGCCCGCAACGCTTCCGCCGCCATGGCGCCGTCGGCGTCGCTGGTCAAGGCCATCATGATCCATGCGGGTCAGCCCATGTGGTACACGGAGTCGTCGACGTGGAGGCTTCCTCCCTCGCTCCCTCACGTGTCGCAAGGGTTCGGACGGGTCGACCTCGAGTCCGTCCTCTACTTTGGCCCTTCCACTCCCTTCAAGCTCAAGGTGCATGACCGGGAGGTCGTCGAGGACCAGCAGACCAGACACTTCTGCTTCCTCGCCCCCAGCCGCCCCTCCTCCCTTGTCTTCCGCGCCTCCCTCGTCTGGACGGATCCTCCTGCTCCTGTCGGGAGCCAGCGGACGCTGATGCACGACTTGAACCTCATGGTGCAGGACCCGAGCAGGAGGATCTTGTTCGGCAACAACCTCACGAGCAGCGGCAACCCGGTCAAGGACGACGCCAACAACTGCGAGCAGGTCACCATCTCCAACGCTACGGGCGGCATGTACCGAGTGATGGTGGAAGGGCTCGACATCCAAGGGAGCTCGCAGAAGTTCTCGCTGGTGGTCACGGGGGACGTGGAGGAGGTGACTTGCCCAGCCCTCACTTGCCCCAACGGCTGCTCGTCACATGGAACCTGCAAGCTCGGCACCTGCTCCTGCGACATCGGCTTCCAAGGACAGGACTGCAGTGTCCCAGCTCCTCCCCTCATCAGCCCGTCCGTCTGCCAGCAAGTCACCTACGACTCTGGCAGCCCCTACTCCGGCACGACGCCTCCTGCTGCTGCTCTCCGACCGACTCCCGTCGTGGTCGAGTTCGTCTCGGACGGAAGCATCGGGGGCAAGGGCTTCTTGGCCATGTTCGGCGACTCCTCGTCGCTGCCGTCCAGCAACGGGACGAGCAACCAGGTGGCGACGCTGTTAGCATCTGAGGGGATCGTGACCGATGGGGACGGGAACTACGACAACAACTGGGTCAAGACTTGGATCCTCGCCCCTCCTCTTGCCCAGCAGGTCTACCTCAAGTTCCTCGACTTCAACGTGGAGAACGGATGGGACTTCGTGTACGTCTACGAGTGCTCTACCGCCGCCTGCTCCTCTCCGGTGCAGGTGCAGGGAAGCCCGTTCACAGGGGCTGCCGTCCCCGACCTCCTCGTCTCCTCCACGGGCATCATGAAGGTTGTCTTCACTTCCGACGGCTCAGTCACAGCGCCGGGCTTCAGAGCTGTCTTCCTCACTCGCCTCCACGACTGCTCCAGCAGCGGGCTGGTGCAAGAGAGCTTCGGCCTCCTCTCCGACGGGATCGGCGCCTACGGCAACAACCTGCGCTGCTCGTTTGTGGTTCAGCCTCCCTCCTCCTCCAGCCTCCGCCTCACCTTCCTCGAGATGAACATCGAGCAGAACTTCGATCGCTTGTACCTCGGACAGTGTATCCCCCCCTCGTCCACCAGCCGTGCTCCCACCACAAGCCCAGCACCGACAACCAGCCGTGCTCCCACCACAAGCCCAGCGCCTACTACCAGCCGTGCTCCCACCACAAGCCCAGCGCCTACTACCAGCCCAGCTCCTACCACAAGCCCAGCTCCTACTACCAGCCGTGCTCCTACCACAAGCCCAGCTCCTACTACCAGCCCAGCTCCTACTACCAGCCGTGCTCCTACCACAAGCCCAGCTCCTACTACCAGCCCAGCTCCTACTACCAGCCCTGCGCCTACGACGCCCCCGAGCTCGGGCATGACTTGCTCGATCATAAGCGGCAGCCCCTACTCAAGCACGTCGACGATACCGCTCATCACTTCCTCTACCAGCATCCTCAAGGTCTCCCTCACCTCCGATGCTCAAGCAAGCTTCCTTGCTCGCTGGGGCCCTGAGCCCTCCTACAACGCTGACGCCTGCGCCTCCTCCGCCGCCGTCGCCCTCCAAGCCGACTACGGCGGTCTCTCCGACGGGGTCGGGCTCTACAGCAACAGCGCCTCCTGCAGCTGGATCTTGGCTCCCGCCGGCGCCTCGAGCGTCACCCTCGTCTTCACCCAGCTGGACATGGAGTACGGCTACGACTACGTGTACGTCGACGAGTGCAGCGACGCCTCCTGCGCCTCCTCCACGCAGCTGGCGAGCCTGACGGGGTCGACGATGCCGGGGCCGCTTGTGAGCTCGACGGGGTACATGCGAGTGAGGATGTCGACGGACTACTCGGTGAGGCGCGAGGGCTTCAAGGCCATCTATGCGGGGTCGACGCGGGTGTACGACTGCAGCTGGGGAGGGACAGGGGCGATCGACAGCCTGCAGGGGCTGATGAGAAACATCGGAGGAGCGTCATGCGTTTGGACCATTGAGTCATCAACGTCGCTGCCTTCCGCTCGTGTTCTCTACCTCAACGCTGCTGTCAGCTCCCAAGTATCGTTCTTCTCGTGCTCCGCGGGTGGACAATCTCCTCCTCCTACTACGTCGCCGCCGCCATCTTCTTCTCCTCCTCCTCCTCCTCCGTCGACCTGCTCCTCCTACTCTGCTGTACCCGGCAGCCCCTTCACCGGTTACAGTCTTCCTACTCCCTTCACGGCCAGCAGCCCCGTCCAGCTCACCTTCACCAGTGACGCCAGCATCACCTACCAAGGCTTCCTTGCTCGCTGGGGCCCTGAGCCCTCCTACAACGCTGACGCCTGCGCCTCCTCCGCCGCCGTCGCCCTCCAAGCCGACTACGGCGGTCTCTCCGACGGGGTCGGGCTCTACAGCAACAGCGCCTCCTGCAGCTGGATCTTGGCTCCCGCCGGCGCCTCGAGCGTCACCCTCGTCTTCACCCAGCTGGACATGGAGTACGGCTACGACTACGTGTACGTCGACGAGTGCAGCGACGCCTCCTGCGCCTCCTCCACGCAGCTGGCGAGCCTGACGGGGTCGACGATGCCGGGGCCGCTTGTGAGCTCGACGGGGTACATGCGAGTGAGGATGTCGACGGACTACTCGGTGAGGCGCGAGGGCTTCAAGGCCATCTATGCGGGGTCGACGCGGGTGTACGACTGCAGCTGGGGAGGGACAGGGGCGATCGACAGCCTGCAGGGGATGATACGTCATGCTGCAGCAAACTCACAAACATCGACGACGTGCTCTTGGAGCATCGCTCCAGCGGGCACCTCCTCCGTCTCCTTCGTGTTCCATCAGTTCGACCTCAACGCTGCTGTCAGCTCCCAAGTGTCTATTCTTGCTTGCGCGGCGGGTGGACAATCTCCTCCTCCTCCTCCTTCTCCTTCTCCTCCTTCTCCTCCTCCTCCGTCGACCTGCTCCTCCTACTCTGCTGTACCCGGCAGCCCCTTCACCGGTTACAGTCTTCCTACTCCCTTCACGGCCAGCAGCCCCGTCCAGCTCACCTTCACCAGTGACGCCAGCATCACCTACCAAGGCTTCCTTGCTCGCTGGGGCCCTGAGCCCTCCTACAACGCTGACGCCTGCGCCTCCTCCGCCGCCGTCGCCCTCCAAGCCGACTACGGCGGTCTCTCCGACGGGGTCGGGCTCTACAGCAACAGCGCCTCCTGCAGCTGGATCTTGGCTCCCGCCGGCGCCTCGAGCGTCACCCTCGTCTTCACCCAGCTGGACATGGAGTACGGCTACGACTACGTGTACGTCGACGAGTGCAGCGACGCCTCCTGCTCCTCCTCCACGCAGCTTGCGAGCCTGACGGGGTCGACGATGCCGGGGCCGCTTGTGAGCTCGACGGGGTACATGCGAGTGAGGATGTCGACGGACTACTCGGTGAGGCGCGAGGGCTTCAAGGCCATCTATGCGGGGTCGACGCGGGTGTACGACTGCAGCTGGGGAGGGACAGGGGCGATCGACAGCCTGCAGGGGATGGTGACGGATGGGCCAGGGAACTACCAGACGTCGACGACGTGCTCTTGGAGCATCGCTCCAGCGGGCACCTCCTCCGTCTCCTTCGTCTTCCATCAGTTGGACGTGGAGGCCGGCTGGGATACGCTGGCGATCGAGGAGTGCAGCAGCGGGAGGAGAGGGCTGAAACGGCCAACCTTGTCCTCCACAGCCATCGACAGGCAGACAGTCAGCGATGCCGCGAGCGAGAGACGCGGGGAGTCAGCCTGGTCGGATGTCACGACGACCTTGATAGATGTGTTTGGAGAGGTCGCGAAGAAAGCCAGTGAGCTGCTGTCAGGACACGTTTGAAGACGTAGATGTTGACATGCTAAGTTTGTTTTCTTGTAAATCATTTCATGATGCTTCCAGTCTCTTGCTTGTTTTCTCTCTCCTCCTCTCATCATGTCATTCTGACGTTGACCAGCGCTCAACCTCTTTCTCTGGCTCTGGCCGACAATACACATGACGAACGCCAGCAAATCTCTTCCCAAGGTAGCAGACAAGCCGCACCTGTTACATCGACTGTCAACTCTGATTCGATCCTCCTCCTCCCGCTTCTCCTCCTCCTCTGCCTTCTCCATCCTCCTCCTCTGTCTACTCAGCGATCTCGACTCATCCAGCCGTATCGTTGGTATCAACGGCCCCGCCGCAGTCTCTTCCTCCTGCTCTCTTTCATGCTCTTCTCCTTCCTCACCTGCGGGTCCAGGTAGGTCGTGTCCATGAGCGCCTACACGGGATCAGCAGGAGCACACTTGCTGCAGAGAGATGAAGCGAGGAGATGCAGGAGGAGCAGGAGAAGAACAAGCAAGACAGACACACTGAAGGAGGAGGCAGGCAAGGAAGCAGCAAGAGGGTCAGCAAGAGAAGGAGGAGCAGGTGGAGATGGAGGAGATGGAGGAGCTAGCGGAGCAGCAAGAGAAGGGGGAGCATGAGGAGGAGAAGGAGGGTTTGCGACCTCATCAGGATCGAAGAACTCTTTCGGCAGGGCTCGCTGCAGAGCTCCTACGAGAGCCTGCAGAGAAAGTGAGGAGGGAGAGAGAGAGCGGGGTTAGGGTGAGAGAGGAAGAGGGAAGGAGACTGAGCAGACGACTGAGAGGGAGAGGAGGGGAATGAAACGAGGGAGAGGAGGACGAGGATGAGACTACAAGACGAGGAGGGAGATTAAAAAGGAGAACTAGCAAATGCATGTAAAGCAGAGGGGGGCTCGGAGGAAGAGAAAGATAGGAGGAGAGGGGAGGAGAGAGGAGGAGAGAGGAGGAGAGGGGAGAAAGGAGGCGAGCAAGAGAAGAGAGGAGGAGGTACTTCAGGGTTCTTTGGAGGTCTGTTGAGAGGCTCAGGAGTCAGTCGAAGCTCTTCCACTGAGATGATCATGCGGGTGGGAACGCTGGGGGCCTGGAAGCAAACAATGAGGAAAACATCCTCCTGCATCACGTCCATGCGCTCCTCTCTCCCTTCCTCCTCCTTTCTCCCTTTCGCTTCCTCTTCCATCCCCCTCCCCCCCTCTCGCTTGCAACTTTCTCGCTCCCTGCCTGCTGCCTCCCTCCTTCACTCCCTCCCATTATTCGTTCTCCTACACATCTATCGAGCCTTACCTCACTCATGTTGTAAGAGCACTTCACCTCGAACAGGCCTCGCGTCCTTGATCCCGTCAGCCTCCCCCCTCAAGGTCCAACAAGCACATCAAGTACCTCAACTCTTCTGCCTGCCCCGTCACATCCTCCCGGTACTCCCACCTTGCCTGATGCACCAACTCCCGCGCCCCTCCGTCGATCCTGCTCCTGATGTCTCTGACCTGCTTAAGAATCAGAGACAAGGGAAGACCAGGAGGGAACGAGGAAAGAAAAATCCAAGAGGAGGAGGAGGAGGAGGAGGAGGAGGAGGAGGAGGAGGAGGAGGAGGAGCAGGAGCAGGAGGAGCAGGAGCAAGAGCAGCAGGAGGGTGTGGAGTTTATTTCGGCTGTTGAGCAGGACCTTGAGGTTGGTGTCGGGCGAGAGGAGGCGAGAGGTCGAGTACAGGAGCTGCCAATCCCCCGACACGGCGAAGTTGAAGAAGTTGACGTCGAAAGGAAAGATCTGCTGCTGCTCTAGCTCCGCTATGCACTTCCTTATCATGGTCCTGCTCTCCTCGTCCGACGTCCCTTCCCGGATGTGCGTCAGCAGGCGCTGGGGAGCCTTTGCTATGTAATCTTGGAAGCCTGCGTCTGAAAAAGCATCGTCGTCTCCCAAGCTCATGCTCCTGCAGACAGCTCTTCTGCATCTGAGGCTCGGAGTGAGCTGGCCTGGTAGGTGAAGTTGAAAGCAATCGCAGAGAGAGAAGAGGAGGAGGGCAAAGGAGCAGGATATCCGGGAGAAAATCTTCATGATTATTGCTTTTTGATGCTTGAAAGATTCATTTGCTCCTGCGAGAGTTGTCAATTTCGATTTTCTGTCTTGCACTACCATCACTCCCTCTCCTTCCTTCCACTGTCTGTTCTTGTGTTGTGCTCATCGAAAGCAAGTCCTCTCCCCTCTCCCCTCTCCTCTCTCCTCTCCTCTCTCCTCTCCCCTCTCCTCTCCTCTTCTCTCCTCTCCTCTCCTCTCCTCGTCCTCCAGTTTCGTCCCCACGTTGCCATGTCGAAGATACAAAGCATGGGAATCCTGGTATGCTCCCCCCACACAAGGGTACGTGTACGATATTTGACTGATTTTCTGCTATAGTAATGGAAATATAAGGAAACATTTCTTGTGGTCGTAGATGCTTAAAGGTTCCTTGGTGTACTTTTAAGGGGTGGGGGTACACAGACCACCGGTCTATTTCAATTGATGGGGTACTGACAAGATTTACCTTTGGGGTAGGTCCTTGTTTTCAGTGGTGGGGTCTAGGGTTGGGTGTTTTAAATAGGAAGGTGGGGTGGAGGCCTCCCAGAGGAAACATGCACGTGCAATCAGGTAATGCAGGGAGGCGTGCGATGGTGATGGGGAGAGGAGAGGGGAGGAGAGGGGAGGAGAGGGAAGGAGAGGAGAGGAGAGGAGAGGGGAAGAGAGGAGAGGGGAGGAGAGGTAGCTGAGGCAGAGGGGAGGAAGTGAAGGTGAGGCAAGATGTAATTGAAGACGGATGGGAAGAAAGGAATGATCGCTGATGAAACAATCGTATCTTTTTCTGACACCTCTTCTGAATACCCTTGAGGATACACGTTTCTGAGATCACAACTCCATACCCCACACATCTCATCGAGGGAGTTGCAGAGTTTCTGTTCGCTCATGGTCATTTGCTACAGGCTGCTGCTGCTGCACGGCAAGGACATTACTCCCCAACGATGGGACGAGGTGAGTTTGCGGAGAGAGACCCCCCCTTGTGTCTGTTCTTGGCCAATGAGGAACAAAAATTCATTTGGAGACCTGATCTGAGGGAAACCGATGGGGATTTGAATACTTACCTACATTATCTGAGGCTTTTCACCTCCCTGCACGCGATTTTGAAGATTCTCGTGTTTTTTCGAATGACTGGCATGCAGATGAAGGAACATCATCCCTCCTCGATCATCGTTGTCATGGCTGGAAGTGAAGTGTGACGTTGTCCCTTTGTTAGCGAATTTTGGAGCTCTGTAAATTTTGTTGTATAGTACATGTGTTTCATTCACCTCCTACCCCTCACCCGCTTTCACTGCTGGGCGAAATTTCTCGCCTTGTTTCTGTAGGCGTCGAGGTCACTCTGCGAGAGATTGTTATAAGAAGACGAGGCGAGGAGAGAAGGGAAAGGAAAGGAGAATGAGAGGGAATGAGAGGGAGGGAGATATGGGGGAATGAGAGGGAAGTGGGTGCGGGACAAGGTGGGTGAGGGTTAGACAGGACTTGCGTAGTAAGCCACCTGTAGTTTGAGCCAAGGTGAAGGTAGCGAGAGGCAGAGCCACTCGGTGAGGTGAAGCTGCAGTAGGATCTGGAGAAAGAAAATGTCAAAAGCGAAAAGAGATAAGGAAGAAGAACAGCAGAGGGAGAGAGAGTCAAGGGGAGAGGCGAGGAGCGCGAGGGAAAGAGAGTCAAGGGGAGAGGCGAGGAGCGCGAGGTGAGTGACGGGACATGGAAGGGGTTAGTAGGAGAGACAGTGAAGAAGTGAAGTGAAGGGGATAAACTACCTTAGAAACGTCATCTGCTGACATCTGGGACGAGGCCTGCTCCTTAGAGGGGTAGAGCCTCGCCTTGACCTCCGTCAGCACTTGCAAGATGACGTCCAGCCTCCTCCGTACTTCTGCCTCCTGCACAGTCGTCGTGACGCGCAGCTGGGCATTGCGGAGGTGGGAGAGAGTCGTAGCGTACGCCTGGTGGAGGTTCTTGAGCCGAGGGAGGAAGCGGAGGAGGCTCAGGATGACATCCAGGTTCCTTCCCAGCACGACGACAACGTGGCTGTGGGCTGGGGGGGAGGAGGAGGAGCGGGAGAAGGGGAGGTGGTGGACGAAGAGGGCCTCGTCCGGGTTCAGGTGCCAGTCCTGCAGACATCTCTCGACCCCGTCGATCACTGCTGCCGAGTTGGACCGTCCGAAGTGAGCCTGCAGCTTGTTCACCACGTGCATCTCCGCCTCATCCAGCTCTCTCTTCGTCCCCTGGCTGGTCTTTAGCCCGCAAAGTTCGTTCTCAGCTCGCAGCCTCCTGATGGTAAGGAGGCAACGCACCAGCCCGCTCCAGTCCCCCGGCATCACTTCAGCCTCCGTCGACTCCTTGGCATGGTAGAGCGGCTCGATTGCCAGCGCCCCTGGAAGGGCCTGGGAAAGGACTCGGATGCTGTACCTTGCTGAAGGAACTTCGCGCAGAGACGCTCTTAGAGCGCTCGCAAGCTTCTTGAGAGCTTCCTGAAGCTCCCCGAGACTCCCCCTGCTCCTCAGGCTGAGCATGGCCGAGTAGTCTTCCTGCCCACTCTCACTGCAGAACCTCGACTCGAACGTCTGCAGCTTGGACAGCAACTTGCTGACGTCAAAGATGCAGGCCTCTACTATGATCTCCTCCTCCGTCCAGCTGAGCCGCTTCTCCGCCAGCTGAGAGGCGTCGAAGCCGATGTGCTGTTCGAGGATGATAGAGGGGACGAAGGGCTCTGCTTTAGGAGGGGTGCTGGACTCCGGCAAGCCCTTGACGTAGACAGTCAGCCGCTGGATTTGAGTCTCAGCCACCCGGTTGGCCTTCTGCATGTGCTGGACGATCTGAGGGCATCGTGTAGTGAAGTGATAGAGGTTGCGGAGGCGTTGAGCCGTGCTAGTCAAGTTGACGAGGATGTACCTTGCGACATGGAACTCCTCTCGCCGAATGGACGCCAGAAGCTCTCTCTCCTCCCTCTCTCGCCTGATCTCCTCGTTCACCCGAGCTTCGTTCGGCGACCACACACTGTCGACTTTTTCCATGGTGAGGGTGCGAGCAAGGTCCTTCCGCTTCTCCAGGATCTCCCTCTGCCCGGACTCGTTGATCCTCTTGCAGAACGACATGAGCCGAGCTACATAATCTGGCGCCATGGTTGGGAACGGCTGCTCTGTCTCCTGCAGGTGCCTGGAGTAAGTGAACAAGATCGCGATGCCGATCTGGAAGATGGCAACGCTGCCCTCGAGAAAGATTATGTCCCAGAGCTTGACCACGAGAGGAAGGGGGAGGGCGTTCACGAAGAGCGAAATGAACCACTGCGGGCAAACCATCCCCAGCAGCTCAGACACGACGATCTCCAGCCCCTCCAGCTCTAGGTAGATGTCGGGTGCGAGGGTCTTGAGAAGGTCGCAGAGGACGAGGACAGAGATCTTGAAGCTCGTCAGGGTCCGAGTGAGGCCCCCAGGTATCAGCTGCGTCACCACTGAGTGGAGAGTCCAGAAAGTGTCCTCGTCATCCTCCAGGTGCAGCAGAAGCAATGCCGCGATGAAGTTCATCCCCTGGCTGTACCCCAGCTCCTTGTTGTGAGCTGAGTATGCCAGCAGGCATCGCCGTAGCCTCTCTTGTCCCTCCGGGCTCGCGATGTAGGGGATGTCAGGCATCGACCGCCCCAGGTCTCTGCCGATCTCCGACGCAACGTCCGCATGGTCCTCCATCCGCAGCTCGCACAGATGCTTATAGTACTGCTCCCCTGCGTCCTCCCTCAACAGGCTCGTCCTTGCGCACAGCCGCCAAAGACGCCCCCTCCTCTGCTTGGACACTTCTTTCAGGTAGCCCCCTTGCAGCAGGGAGCTCATCTCAGCGCACAGGAACTGTCGCCATGCTCGATCTGTGAGCGCGTCTTCTGACTTCACCGAAGACTTCTCGAGTGGCCTTGCAATTACGTCAAAGCAGATGTCCGCTACCACAGCGTTCCTTCGCCTTAGAGCGTCCAAGATCTGATCCCTGATAGGGAATCGATTCTCTGGCTGCCTGGAAGCCTGCCCCGTCTCGTCGTCATGGAACTTCGATCGAAGGTTGTTCACGACGCTGCCATTCTCTGCCGCCCACTCCTCAACCTCTGTGACAACAACATCTCTTGGAAGCTCTCTCAGCAGTTGTCTTAACAAGGCTCTTCTTCCTTCTCCCTCATGCTGCATGCCATCTGAATCTGTCGTGCCTTGTGGAGGCATGTTGTCCTTGCCTTCGCTCTCGGGCACGGGTGTTTCCTCCACCATCGAGTCGCCGGACTCAGCGGTTATCATACTGGTGGAGTCAGCAGCGTGAGATCCAGAGGCACTCCGACTGGTCGAGCATACGAGGAGGAGCTTCAGTGGATGAGTACCATCGAGTTCAAGAGAACAGCAGCGCCAGCAGCCCGATCATTCCCAGTGGCTTCAGAACATCGACTTGACTGCTTCAAGGCTTCTGTGTCAATCAGTTCCTTCTCCCTCTCAGTACATTCGAGCTCGATCTGCCTTTGTATAACCCGCCCTTGCTCGCCCCTCCGTCCCTCTTCAATTCGCCTGTTACGCTCCTCACTTTGTGCCTGCCTCCCTGACACCAACTCTTCATACACCTCCCCCTCTTCTCATCCCTCTCCTCTTCTCTCCTCTCCTCTCCTCTCTCCCTCCTCTCAGTCTGCTCCTGTCCTTCACTCCCCTTTCTTGTTACATAGCGCTACCATCCCCGACCGCAATACACTGCGACGGTTATTTCATCGTTACTTTCAACCAGCTATTTGTGCTGCCTTCTCTTTTATCCCGATTTACACCTGAGGCGGGCTTAGTTTGAAACTCCAACAACTGCGATTCTTTACTCAAGTCAGAAATCAGTGGCTGCAGTATTCAATGATTGGAGGCGCTCGGAACCCTCCCTCCAGTATTTGTCCCTGGCTCTCGGGGCCAGAGTGAGCCTCCGAGGCTCGGAGCGGCGAGTCAGGCTCGTAGCGGCCGCCAGTGCCGATGGCACCGAGCCTGAGAGCCAAATTGATTCAGTGATCGGCGGCTTCGCAGCCTGTAGGTTTCTTTCTGTGACTCAAAGTTAAGAAGTTAAAAATCAGTACGAGGACAATCAGGTCGAGGAGGCTTGACCCGTAGGATGATCAGGGTGTAGGAGTAACCGCGTTGGAGGCCCATGAGACTCGGTGACTTCAAACTTAGTTGGGGGGCGGCTCACTGAGTCAGTGCGATCAGAGCTTTCATCTCATATTCTTGAGGGAAAACAGCAAGTTAGAGATTTCTCAAACCAAAACACAATAACAATCATGGCCCTCAAGTGATCCCTGGACAGCTTCAATCAATCGTGCAGAAACAGGCGATGGTTGTATCAAGGTGTGTCAATGTTTATAAGAACATAAAGAAGGGTTTCTGTGAAAGGATGCTAACACAAGCGCGCACGTAGATTGAAAAATATTTCTTTATGCAATATCATGGTTTGCATACCTGTCTGTGGCCTCGAGAAAAGATTTTCGAATGAATGAGCACATACCTTGCAAGCTTTGAACTTTGACAAACACGCGATGGAATCATGGAGATTTGCTTAGCGTCGTCTGAATCAGATTTTCACACTCATGCTTCCACCTCTCCATCTCCCTTTCATCTTCGGTCAGCATGGGCTTACTAGTCTTCTGCGAGCTTTCTGTCTTGATAGGCGGCCTTGATCCTTGTGGCAGGGTGTCTCTGTTGGAAAGTAGCCCAGTCGCCTTTGACCATCGAGGAGGAGTGCCGAGAGGAGGAGAGTAGCTGGGCTGGAACTCGGACCTGTTGCTCAGCGGGACAGAGCCTGGTTTGTACATGAGCGACCGCCGACCTGTCGACTTTCTGCTAGCGCATTCGCAGCACATGGCGTTTAGCATTGCGACAAACCTCTGCTTGAAAGGGCGAACGACAATTCAAGAGGGTAGGGTAGTGCATAAAGGGGTCCTAATGTCAGATAACAATGCTCTTATATCAGGGTGGGTTGTTCAGGTGAGGCTGTGGAGGGGTGGGGGGTACGACAAGTTCTGTCGGGGGTCACTGATCGTACTAGTGGGTGTTGGAGATAAGTAAATTTCAGTACCTGGATTCACATGTGACTAAAATGTGTAGGTTGCAAGAGTGTCACCTACGCGAACGCTCCGACACAGAGTCGGTCTCAACGCCGGGCCCGGGCTCCGGAGTCCGGGGCCGGCCGGTGACTCCGGGCCGAGTGACCGGCGACTCAGCCTGACTTGACTTACTAGTTACTGGCCCGATCCTGATCGGACTGCGACAGATCTGTTCGCTCAGCGGCTAGACATAGCTCTAATCGTACGGAAGTTCCAGTGATCCGACCTGCAGTGCAGTTCCTGCTCTAGAGCCGGGTTCCAGGAGCCGGGAAGGGAGAGTCCGACGGTCATTGTTTGCTTCCAGGCCCCCAGCGTTCCTAACACTCCTCTGCTCTGCTCTGCTCTGCTCTTCTCCTCTCTTTCTCTCTGCCCATGAGCCCCCACCTCCCCTGAGACAGGCCCATTCTGTTTTACATGCAATTGCTAGTTCTCCGTTTTGATCACCCTTCTCGTCTTGTCACCTCAGTGCTCAGTCTCCTTCCCTCTTCCTGAGTCTCTCACCCTAACCCCGCTCTCTCTCCTCCTCCTCACTTTCTCCGCAGGCTCTCGTAGGAGCTCTGCAGCGAGCCCTGCCAAAAGAGTTCTTCGATCCTGATGAGGTCGCATATCCTCCTTCTTCTCCTCCAGCACCTTCTCTAGCTGCTATTCTGCTCAATCGCCTGCTTCTCTTCCTCGTCCTCCTCATGCTCCCCCTTCTCTTGCTGCTCCACTAGCTCCTCCATCTCCTCCATCTCCACCTGCTCCTCCTTCTCTTGCTGACCCTCTTGCTGCTTCCTTGCCTGCCTCCTCCTTCAGTGTGTCTGTCTCGCTTGTTCTTCTCCTGCTCCTCCGCCATCTCCTCGCTTCATCTCTCTGCAGCAAGTGTGCTCCTGCTGATCCCGTGTAGGCGCTCATGGACACGACCTACCTGGACCCGCAGGTGAGGAAGGAGAAGAGAATCGAAGAGAGCAGGAGGAAGAGACTGCAGCGGGGCCGTTGATACCAACGATACGGCTGGATGAGTCGAGATCGCTGAGTAGACAGAGGAGGAGGATGGAGAAGGCAGAGGAGGAGGAGAAGCGGGAGGAGGAGGATCGAATCAGAGTTGACAGTCGATGTAACAGGTGCGGCTTGTCTGCTACCTTGGGAAGAGATTTGCTGGCGTTCGTCATGTGTATTGTCGGCCAGAGCCAGAGAAAGAGGTTGAGCGCTGGTCAACGTCAGAATGACATGATGAGAGGAGGAGAGAGAAAACAAGCAAGAGACTGGAAGCATCATGAAATGATTTACAAGAAAACAAACTTAGCATGTCAACATCTACGTCTTCAAACGTGTCCTGACAGCAGCTCACTGGCTTTCTTCGCGACCTCTCCAAACACATCTATCAAGGTCGTCGTGACATCCGACCAGGCTGACTCCCCGCGTCTCTCGCTCGCGGCATCGCTGACTGTCTGCCTGTCGATGGCTGTGGAGGACAAGGTTGGCCGTTTCAGCCCTCTCCTCCCGCTGCTGCACTCCTCGATCGCCAGCGTATCCCAGCCGGCCTCCACGTCAAACTGATGGAAGACGAAGGAGACGGAGGAGGTGCCCGCTGGAGCGATGCTCCAAGAGAACGTCGTGGACGTCTGGTAGTTCCCTGGCCCATCCGTCACCATCCCCTGCAGGCTGTCGATCGCCCCTGTCCCTCCCCAGCTGCAGTCGTACACCCGCGTCGACCCCGCATAGATGGCCTTGAAGCCCTCTCGCCTCACCGAGTAGTCCGTCGACATCCTCACTCGCATGTACCCCGTCGAGCTCACAAGCGGCCCCGGCATCGTCGACCCCGTCAGGCTCGCAAGCTGCGTGGAGGAGGAGCAGGAGGCGTCGCTGCACTCGTCGACGTACACGTAGTCGTAGCCGTACTCCATGTCCAGCTGGGTGAAGACGAGGGTGACGCTCGAGGCGCCGGCGGGAGCCAAGATCCAGCTGCAGGAGGCGCTGTTGCTGTAGAGCCCGACCCCGTCGGAGAGACCGCCGTAGTCGGCTTGGAGGGCGACGGCGGCGGGGGAGGCGCAGGCGTCAGCGTTGTAGGAGGGCTCAGGGCCCCAGCGAGCAAGGAAGCTTGCTTGAGCATCGGAGGTGAGGGAGACCTTGAGGATGCTGGTAGAGGAAGTGATGAGCGGTATCGTCGACGTGCTTGAGTAGGGGCTGCCGCTTATGATCGAGCAAGTCATGCCCGAGCTCGGGGGCGTCGTAGGCGCTGGGCTCGTAGTAGGAGCTGGGCTGGTAGTAGGAGCTTGGCTTGTGGTGGCAGCACGGCTGGTAGTAGGAGCTGGGCTGGTGGTGGGAGCACGGCTGGTAGTAGGCGCTGGGCTTGTGGTGGGAGCACGGCTGGTAGTAGGCGCTGGGCTTGTAGTGGGAGCTGGGCTGGTGGTAGGAGCTGGGCTGGTGGTAGGAGCTGGGCTGGTAGTAGGCACTGGGCTTGTGGTGGGAGCACGGCTGGTAGTAGGCGCTGGGCTTGTGGTGGGAGCACGGCTGGTAGTAGGCGCTGGGCTTGTGGTGGGAGCACGGCTGGTAGTAGGAGCTGGGCTGGTAGACGAGGTTGTTGGAGCTGGGCTTGTGGTGGGAGCACGGCTGGTGGACGAGGGGGGGATACACTGTCCGAGGTACAAGCGATCGAAGTTCTGCTCGATGTTCATCTCGAGGAAAGTGAGGCGGAGGCTGGAGGAGGAGGGAGGCTGAACCACAAACGAGCAGCGCAGGTTGTTGCCGTAGGCGCCGATCCCGTCGGAGAGGAGGCCGAAGCTCTCCTGCACCAGCCCACTGCTGGAGCAGTCGTGGAGGCGAGTGAGGAAGACAGCTCTGAAGCCCGGCGCTGTGACTGAGCCGTCGGAAGTGAAGACAACCTTCATGATGCCCGTGGAGGAGACGAGGAGGTCGGGGACGGCAGCCCCTGTGAACGGGCTTCCCTGCACCTGCACCGGAGAGGAGCAGGCGGCGGTAGAGCACTCGTAGACGTACACGAAGTCCCATCCGTTCTCCACGTTGAAGTCGAGGAACTTGAGGTAGACCTGCTGGGCAAGAGGAGGGGCGAGGATCCAAGTCTTGACCCAGTTGTTGTCGTAGTTCCCGTCCCCATCGGTCACGATCCCCTCAGATGCTGACAGCGTCACCACCTGGTTGCTCGTCCCGTTGCTGGACGGCAGCGACGAGGAGTCGCCGAACATGGCCAAGAAGCCCTTGCCCCCGATGCTTCCGTCCGAGACGAACTCGACCACGACGGGAGTCGGTCGAAGAGCAGCAGCTGGAGGCGTCGTGCCGGAGTAGGGGCTGCCAGAGTCGTAGGTGACTTGCTGGCAGACGGACGGGCTGATGAGGGGAGGAGCTGGGACACTGCAGTCCTGTCCTTGGAAGCCGATGTCGCAGGAGCAGGTGCCGAGCTTGCAGGTTCCATGTGACGAGCAGCCGTTGGGGCAAGTGAGGGCTGGGCAAGTCACCTCCTCCACGTCCCCCGTGACCACCAGCGAGAACTTCTGCGAGCTCCCTTGGATGTCGAGCCCTTCCACCATCACTCGGTACATGCCGCCCGTAGCGTTGGAGATGGTGACCTGCTCGCAGTTGTTGGCGTCGTCCTTGACCGGGTTGCCGCTGCTCGTGAGGTTGTTGCCGAACAAGAGCCTCCTGCTCGGGTCCTGCACCAAGAGGTTCAGGTCATGCATCAGCGTCCGCTGGCTCCCGACAGGAGCAGGAGGATCCGTCCAGACGAGAGATGCGCGGAAGACAAGGGAGGACGGGCGGCTGGGGGCGAGGAAGCAGAAGTGTCTGGTCTGCTGGTCCTCGACGACCTCCCGGTCATGCACCTTGAGCTTGAAGGGAGTGGAAGGGCCAAAGTAGAGGACGGACTCGAGGTCGACCCGTCCGAACCCTTGCGACACGTGAGGGAGCGAGGGAGGAAGCCTCCACGTCGACGACTCCGTGTACCACATGGGCTGACCCGCATGGATCATGATGGCCTTGACCAGCGACGCCGACGGCGCCATGGCGGCGGAAGCGTTGCGGGCCCCGGAGGAGAGGAAGCCTTCGCGGAAGTACTGACGCACTAGCGCTGACGCGCCTGCGCATGTCGGGGTGGCCATGGAGGTGCCGCTCATCTCGGCGATGGAGCACTGGAAGGAGGTCAGGGTCCCGTCCGAGTAGGCCGACCGGATGCTCTCTCCCGGGCACACGATGTCCGGCTTGAACCGTCCGTCCGGGGTTGGCCCGCGGGAGGAGAAGTCGACGAGGCCAGTCCTCTGCTTGTCATGCGCCGTCCCCGTGTATCCGTCGTAGTCTTGGTAGGCAGCGAGCGTGTTGGCTCCTGCTCCCACTGCCAGGATGTTCTTGGCCGTGGCGGGGGAGCCGATGGTTCCTGCTCCTGGCCCAGAGTTACCGGCAGCCACGAGGATGAGGAAGTCGTCGTGGTCGAAGATGAACTGATCCATCTCCTGCGCCGTGCTGGTGTAGGCCGAGGTCGACGACCCCCACGAGTTGGAGTGCAGGTTGGCCCCGACGGCGAAGGCATGAGGGAACAAGTCCGTGTTGAGGTCGTCGGGGAGCCACAGGCTGCTGCCGTCAGAGGAGATGTCGTCGAATGAGAGCTTTGCTTCCGGCGCTCCTCCGTTGTAGGAGACGGTGTAGTCGCTGGACAGAGAGTTGCCCAGGATCGAGCCGACGACATGTGTTCCATGGCCGTAGGAGGTGTCGCCCACGTTGGTGGAGGCGAAGTAGCGGTAGGAGACGATCTTCCTATGGTTCATGTTGACGCAGTTTGCGGGGGCTCCCAGGCCCTGACACGTCTTCACCTGCTGGTTGGGGTCCTGGAAGAAACAGCTGTCGTAGTCCACCCCAGTGTCCGCACACCCGACGATCTCGCCGGAGCCCAGCAGGCCCTGGCTCCAGAGCTTGTTTTGCGTTCCATCATTGGACTGCACGGCCATGGACTAGGTGGGCAAGTCAGGAGCAGGAGGGAGGAAGCAGCTGCACTCACCGCATACTTGTTGTTGATGATGAAAGTCGGCCGCTCCTCGATACAGACCACCAGCGGCTGCTCTGCCAGCCAGGCCCACACAGCGTCTTCCTGTGCGACGTCCACAACCACCACCACCTTGCTCGTGCTGGCCCATCGCATGGTGAAGGAGGAAGGAGGTACAACCTTGCGGAGGTCTCGCTGCCATGACATCAGCGTGCTCGCAAACGTTCCTCGCGTCTCGTTCGTCACTGCCACTTGCACGTCCAACGTGGCCGTGGCCCCTGCCGCCGCTCTGACCTGAGCAGCACGAGACGCTGTCTTGGCCTCCGCCGGCATGGCAAACACGCCCTCGACCCCCCGGAGGGAATGGACGGCCTCTGCGTGCGCGGCATCGAGCGCCATGAGGTAGGTGTCGTGAGGATAGTACTGCATGTACTTGCCCGCCGCGATCGACCTCAAGCTGGCGACCACTGCTCTGGGGTCGGACACCCGAACAACGTAGAGGCTCAAGCTAGAGGACATGGAGCGAGTAGAGCTTTTGGACTTGTCATCGAAGACAAGCTTCCTCAAAGGAACGTCCTTCATGTTTAGAACGTGCCATGGGCGGCCAGTAAGCCTCTTGACACTGAGATCATCATCCCGGTTGCTTGCTTTCCCCCAGCACGAGGAGAGCAGAAATGACACGAGAAAGATCAGACACTTCGTCTCAGACGGCGGCATGGAGTCTCAAAGGAGGACACGCTCGTCGTATCAGGTAGAAGTTCCAGAACCGCTTGGGATAGACGCGACCGAGAGGAATGCGACGACCTAGACAGCAGCGATGCAAGCAGATGGGAACAGGAAGAAAGACAAAAGAGGGGAGGAAGGGGAGGGAGACGGGAGGGTGGCAGGGAGAGGGGGTGCGAGAGTGCGAGGGGAGAGTTCGAGGATAGATTGTTATGAGGAGCTTGATCTATCGGGGAACATTGACGAGATCACGGTGCTTGCTGTTGGCTTTACTGCTATTTTACTACACCCGATCCTTATCCTAACCGACAAAATGACCATTCGGTCTTCCATGTAGCAAATGCGGTAACTTCTCAGGCTACCCCCACCCCACTAAACCCTATCAACGGGACCCCTACCCCACCACTTCTTTGTTCCGAACAGCCTAATCCCTACAGCAACTTAGCAACTGAAACATAAAACCGTGAAACTGAGGCTTCACCGCCTCCTCACTTCACTCTTGAGCCGCCGCGGCGCGGCGATCCGGATGAGCCTCGGCGAGTCGGAGGGCCCATAGCCCGGCCCGGCCAGTAAGCGGCCCGGCGACTCAGATGCATCTGACTCTGTCCGACGGTCATGACTTACTCACTGAAGCCAAGTTAAGTTAAAAACTCTTCACTCAAAGTAAAGTTAAAAATCTGATCATCGCCGGATGATCAGTACGAGAGAAATCAGGCCCTGAGAGTCGAGGAGGCTTGACCTTGAGACGGAATACAAGTTTGTTATACTTGTACTAGTCCAAAGTCACGCAGATATCACATCGACCTTAGTTGTAACAAGACAGTTTTTGCTCAAGACCGAGTTTAATGCACACGAAACCAGAATTGAGGAGCACATGAGAGATAGACTGTATGCTAGGATGTGAAACCCAAGCATCCAGACATGAGGGGACCTTAGCAAGACGGCTAGGAAGGCCTCCTCTTCGTCACACGTACTACATTGCCGCCTGCCACGTAAGTCGTTTTGGTTTACAGGAGAGTTTTTGTTAACTCGGCGCTATCTGACTGGCACGGCTGGCATACGCTCCATCCTCCCCCCGAGTTTCTGAAATAGTACGTTACATCGGACGTCAGAAAGTCACTCAAACAAGAGAATGTCAGCAGATCCAAGTCAAGATACGATGATACAACGTCAAGTTCACAGTCATGCTGAGTGGGCAATAACCATTCAAAGATTGTCCATTCTGAAGAAGATTTTCATGCAGGGCTATTAGATGTGCAGTGCAGAGATAAGGGGAGATGCCTGGCGAGCTGATGCAATGACGAGAGAAGGAGGATAAGATAAGAGAGTCTGAGGAGAGAATAACAGAGAGAGATAGAGAGAGAGAGAGAGAGAGCGTGCCCGCCGGCATTTGAAGACCAAAAGATAAATTTTTGAACCGTAAAGAACTTGTGACCAGAGATTGCTGCCGCGAGATTGGAACATCCGTTTCAAGGCACAATCCCATGCGCATTCAAAGTATATCCGAGAAAACTGATCTGCGTCTGAAGAAACACACACTTGCTCCGTTTAACGAAGACCTGGTGGTGGCGGAGGCGCTCCAGTAGGAGACGCACCTGCTGTAGGTGTGAACGAGGATTACCCATGGAAAAGATTAAGAGATCATCGACGTAGACTAAGACGTTGTTCATACCTGCGAGGATGCCCTGTGAGAACTTCTGGAAGGCAGCTGTGGCCGTTTTCAGACCAAAGGGCAGAGCGCGGAATTGGTAGGATCCTTGTTCAGTAACAAACCCAGTATATTGAGAGCTGTCAGGAGTGAGAGCTAGCTGCCAGAATCCTGAGGCCATATCCAGCTTGCTGAAGTAGAGGGTATCCGTACTGGACACAGTACGCTGCGAGAGCACGCGCCCGATACGTTCCATGAGCTCGGTAGGGACGGGAGGCGGAAAACTGTCGTCGAGGAGGTGATTGTTGACTCCTCGATAATCAATACAAAAACGAAATTGAGGGACTCCTTCAGAGGAAAGACCTTTGCGAACAAAGATGACGGGACTCTGCCACATGACATCATTGTTCCGCTCGATGATGCCGCGTGCCAACAAGAAGTCGATCGTTTTAGCGAGCTCCTCCTGGAGCGTCGCCGGAAGGCGGTAGGGACGACGACGAATTGGACGAACGTCATCAGGAACCCGAAGGACAACGTCATACTGCCCCCGCGAGACAGGTGGCTGGATTGGTAGTTCGTCCACCAGAACATCGGAAAAATCCTCGAGTAGCTCCTGCAAGGCCGGAGCTGCGAGCGGCGAGGCCGACGAGGCGACCTGAGAGACCAATGAACTGGTAGAAACAGGCGAGGACACGGTCGCCATGACCCAGGGCATCATATCCTCAGGTGGAGGAGGCTGAAGCGTGTTCCAGTCCGCATGCCAGGGAAAAATCAAACACTGGGCTTGCCGCATAGCCGCGGAGCCAGGACCAGGGATGTGAAATGCGAGCGGAAGGCGTTGACGCCCCGCAGTACCATCCTGCGCTGGAATAGTAACGAGCTTGGAATGAAAGTCGATATTCATTTTCATCTTGGCAATGAACGGTTGGGACAAAATCGCCGGCAGTGACGCTGGAGAGTCCAAAATGAAGAACGTTTCTTGCGTTTCAACATTGGTGCCTGCAATGCGAAACGGCAGGAGGCAGGTTTCACGAAGCACGACCTGGGCGTCGCCATGAGCGAACTGAGCGGTAAGCGTGGCGGGAATTCGCTGTGTGGTCAATTGGAGCTGTCGCGCAACCTGACGCGAGATCACACTGATCTCAGCACCCGAGTCAAGCAAAGCCAGGATCTCGGAAGTAGCAGCTGGCACCGGAGAGGTGAGTGGTACAATGGGCAGATAGAGAAGCGATCCTGAAGACGCCCCGTGCTCCTGAGAGCCAAGGGAGTGGAGTGCAATCGGATGCAAGTGTACCTCGAGAGCGTCACCGTCCAGAGGCACTTCATCTTCCAGTTCTTCAGCAAAATGCACCTGAGGACGGCGCTTAGGCGTCTTCGAGCGAGCAGCAATCTTGTTAGCTGCAACGGACGGAGCAGCCTTGCGGTCGTCGGAAGTCTGAACAGCGCCAAGCAGAGGCGGAGAGGAGGAGTCGGACGACTGCTCACGTTCAGGACTCTGACTGCGGCGGGTACGACGACACTCGGAAGATCGATGTCCGAGTTTGCCACAGTTGTAACAACGGATGGCATTGGTCGATGTGTTTGGGGACGAGGAGTCTCCCGCACTCCTGGCGTCCGGCCGAGCAGCACGGCGCTCTTTGAAGGCCGAAGCCTTGCCAGAAGGACGACTCTTGCGATCATTAGAATTAGAGGAGCGATTGCCCACCTGCACGGAGTAGAGCTGCCGGTGGGGATCTGCTCCCGTCGAATGGTCTTTGGTTCTGGTCTGATTGTCGATCTTGAGCGCGTACTCCCTGAGCTGACGGAAGTCAACATCATCCGAACGCTGTAGAGTCACCCACTGATTCAAGAGTAGAGCAGTCATATGCGATCGGACACCATTAATGAACCGTTTGCAGACCAGTGAGGACGTCGCAAATAATTTACCATCCGGAAGGAGCTGAAGTTGCTCGATTAAGGTCAGGGTTCGGGCAGCATACGAAGCAAGAGATTCCTGACGGTCTTGATTCAAATTGTCGAGTTGGTGAATGAGATTCGACAGCAGGTGAGGAGGCAGGAATTTTTCACGAATTTCCTCTGAAAATGTATCCCACTCCATGCGGCGAAAGGTCTCTGGCGGGTACTTGGCCACGAAGTGTTGGCGCACTGGAGCATCCAGTAAATCGAGGGTATGGACAACCCAGTTGGCTCGGGGGATACCATACACAGCAAAGGAGTACTGAATGGTTTGAACCCATGTCAAGACATTGTTGGCGCTAGTTTGGCGGGCAGTATCCAACTTGGGGAGATTGCGCAACTTAGCAAGCAATTGCTGATCAGCCAGAGAGACCAGCTGAGGACCGTCACGCGAGGAGATGGGGGACGGTCCAGGCTTGAGAGCGGCGGGCGGGACCGCCTCAGAAGAAGCAGGAGCTTCGAGAGCGTTCAACCGCTGCTGAACCTCCAGCAGCGCGGCAGACATGTTTTGGAGCGACCGATCCTCGGTCGATTCGGGACGAAGATCGTCGTCAATGCCGGCAGCAGATTGCCAGTCATGTTCCAAAGTATCCGTAGCATTCTCGTCCAGCATGCGAGCTGCGAGTCGAGTATTGTATCCGGACATCTACGCGACGTAAGCGTAGGAAGAAGCAGAAGAACAGTGGAGAAAGGGAGGGGAAGAGAGAAGACTCGATCTCTGTCACCGATCACAACCTTGCTACCAATTTTATGTCACACCTCGAAGATTCTCGAGTGGACCTTCAAGCGCAGTTCAATAAGAACTCACGTTGGATTTCTCTACTAAGAGGGAAAGCGGTGAAACAGAAGGAGATCTAACTCTCTTTTATTTCTTTCACACACACACACAAAACAAGACAAGACGATACACACAAAGACGTCTCAACAATCGTGGCACACACACGAAAGGGGAAGAGGACCACCTAGCTCTGACGAGTTTCATCCTTTTATAGCTTCGAGGAATGAGCCAGGGGTGCCGTCTCTTGGCTACAGAAAGGAGGGGTATCCTGTTCTTGGAAGTTGACAAGCATCCCTTCTGACCTTCGAGAGGATACCATGCTCTCTCGCAGGGAAGAGAACCCCGTCCTTGCATGGCAGCAAGCTGCTTCCAACGGGTCGTACTGCACAAGACGCACCCCTTCTGTTTACCTTGTAAGTCCCCCACGGGTACACGGTTGCTGCAACAAAGGCCTCCACAGGGGTCCTTTCAGCAGCTTCACACTGGAGTAGAGTATCCTGGGTCATCCAGGAGAAGTCAGCTTCGAACACGAGTACGAGACAGCCAACTGTCCTTTCATCCTGATAGGCCTTTGTCTGACTCGGGCTCGGTTCCTATGAGCTCTGACACATTTGATCCTACTCAAAGATCAAGAAGATTAAAATAAGAATCGAATCAGCTTCAAGTGCGTTTCCACACGGTTAAGCAGATATTCGACTCGGACCGACCAATCTGGCTGGCCCAGTGGGGAAAGGCTTGTTTTTCCTATTCGAAGATCAATCAAACAAATTGAGGCTGAGATGAGAGGCCTAAACAACTTGCGGCTAGAGAGAGAGCCTGATTGAAGAGAGGAGTCATCCGAATGTGTAAGGCTTGATAGAATTGCATGAATTTTCAACAGCAACGGAAACGTACGAGGAGGGGAGAGGAGGGAGGAGGGGTGGTCCAAAAAAG
>NW_005434508.1:68909-77683 GCF_000315625.1 Guillardia theta CCMP2712
GGGATGGGATGGGATGGGATGGGATGGGATGGGATGGGATGGGATGGGATGGGATGGGATGGGATGGGATGGATGGGATGGGATGGGATGGGATGGGATGGGATGGGATGGGATGGGATGGGATGGGATGGGATGGGATGGGATGGGATGGGATGGGATGGGATGGGATGGGATGGGATGGGATGGTAGTGGAGACGTAAATTGAGAGGTTTTTGTAGCGAGAGCGAGGCAGACTTGTAGAGAGGGCGGAGGGAGAAGATGGCCTCTCCTCCACCGAAGTACCCGAGATCCGGGCACAACAAGTGTGAGAGCCAGGACATGGAGCATCATAACAACGTTATGAAAGTGAATTGTAATTGCTGACATGGTTCTTCCAGGTTGACAGAAGTCAGTTAGCCGCGCTGGAAGGCTGGTCTACACTGATATCTTCATGCGAACGGGAGTTCATTGTGAACGGGCTGGATCACGGTACAGGCGTTGTGAGGCATGGAGATGAGGTAACGTCGATCTTTCAGGTATCCGCATGGATGGGAGGCAGAGGTTGGAATCGAGAAACATCCAGCTCAAGGTTGTCCACCGAAGTCTACAGACTTAATTGACGTTGGATAGGTTGGCACGGTGCCCAGCTGCTACGGGTCAGCTTCTGTGCACTGTGGTGGAACGAAGGCGATCGCATCCGTGCAGGCTGAGCTGAGCGACACGGGAGCAGAAGGCTCGGGCGCCTCGGTGGAAGTGTCAGTGACGTGCAGCAATATGCCGAGCTCAGCTGGGAGGCAAGCAGAGGACATGTCTGCAGCCTTGACTGCGGATGCCAACCGAATCTTTGCGAGACCGATCCCCACCCTCATCAAGTCCCTCATGGTCTCAGATCGGCATGCATGGAAGCTCTTCGTGGACGTCATGCTGGTTGAATACGACGGTTGTCTGTTAGATGTCGTCTCCATCGCTGTTTGGGCTGCACTGAGTGACACAAAGCTGCCGACGGTAGGAATCAATGCTGCGTTCTGGATGCCTGTGCACTTACGTGTACCAACAGCTGTCAACCTTCACCAATGCAGACGGGAGCGTTGGTGTGGAGCTTTCGTTGGAGATGGAGGAGAAGAACAAGAAGCCGCTAGACTTGAGCTCGGTGCCAACGTATGTCTCCATCACGCAGGTACCTTGTGGTTTGTTTGTTCATGAAGGTGACGGCCTCCTCTAAGGTGGGCAAACACTTTATCGCCGACGCTACTGCGATCGAGGAGGCATGTGCCGGATGCAGGATATCATATGCTATCAATGCAAGGAACGAGGTGCAATTGATGGCATTTTTTTTTCTTTGAGATTGACAAGCAAGTGTACAGGTTTGTTGCATCCACAAGAGTGAAGGTAGAGGATTGAAACCAACACAAGTGCGAGAGGGAAGGGGGAAAATGGGTATCTTCTGACTTATCGCAGATTGTCAGCACGATGGGAGCAGCCACCCAGTTCGGATCGAACAGGATGAAGTTTCTGGACAAGAAGTTGCAAGGTCTCAGCGTCCTAGCTTCCTGTGCTGCACGAGCTCACTACTAACACTTGGCTGTGCCTCTCAGACTTGATCGACAAGGATTCAGGAGATGATCTGTTGGACCGTGATGTACTATAAAAATAAAACAATGCTGACTAATATTTTCGATTGTTTGGGATCTGAAACCCCATCGTTCCAAAGTTAGCATCGAAACGTTGTTATATACATACTTTTCAGATCCATGCCTCAGCCTCCGTCACGGTCCGTGGCCGCGGATAGTGCGCGGTCACACAGTCACTCGGCCTCGGCCCGGCGGCCCGGCTCTTCGGAGTGCCTCAGTCACGGTGCTGTTCCCGAGTCCACTACTGCCTGAGACTCTCAGCCGCAGTGATCAAGTTCAAGTTACATAAGAAACGGTTCTTCCCGGTTTACTCAAAGTTAAGTTAAAAATCAGTACGAGGACAATCAGGAGAGTCGAGGAGGCTTGACCCTGACACTGTCGCACAGGCCAAACGGCGAGAAGAGAAAAGGTTACTCAAAGTTAAGAGTCAGTACTACGGCTTTACTCAAAGTCAGTTAAGGTATCGTACTGTAAGTCAAGTTACTAAGTTACTCAACTGAGTCTCAGTAGCTGTCAGAGCCCGCCCGGCCAGACCACGCCCGACCCGGCCCAGCGGCCCTCCGCCCGGCCCGGACCGTACATCGGTTGAAGAAAAATCCTCGGTCACGGTGGTGCCACGGCGCGCCCGCCGAGTGACTCCGAGCCGGGGCGTCTGGCAATGACGCAATGTCACTTTTATGAGTAAAGATTGTCAGTAGTAAACTTAGAGAGGAGCGAGTGAGCGAGTCGTCGTGCCCAGTAGCCCAGTAGAGGTAGGTGGATGGTGCTTGCGAGTCTCGGAACACTAGAGAGATCTACCTCCTTGAAGCGGCAGCGTTTGACTGTTTACCCTCGATTACAAGTGGCTTTTTAACTCACCGTGACTGCTGCGTGTCAGAAGATGGAGTTAAACTAACGCATCACAAAACATGATTTTTATTTTGATATTAGGTGGAGGGTGGGGTACCATTGAATCATCCATGGGATACCTGAGCGGAAATGGACGGGTTGCGCCCCTACCCCTGTTGTTCCCAATCGGTGTGGCCCTTGGCAATCTAAAAGGATTTTGTTTGTGTTGTATTGGCTATTTCAATCGTTCCCAAATCAAGCTGTTTCATACCATGGGTAACTTAAAACAATAGTTTTTAGGCCAGAAGGGGTCAGAGGATTTGGATGAGGGGTAGGGTACTCAATTTGTACCTCAAAGGGGTCCATGGGTAGTGTTTCTGGTACTACAGCTTGATAAGGGTGGGTTGGGTGGCTTGCTCGGTAGAGGGTGGGGTGGAATGGGGGTTGGAACAGGGGTAAAAGAGGAATCGTGAGACGCAGAGATCGTGCAGGTGTTGTAGCAAGAGCAGAAGGCAGGAGCTTAATTAAGCACGCGGAAAGCAGGAGCGAGGAAGGAGAATCGAAGACGAACAAGTCCAAGGATTCGTAGCCAACACATACAGCTGCACCGAAGGCACGCGACACTGCTAGTCTTGACCACCAATTCGAATACGCAAGGAACGGAAGTTTTTGAGCTGAACTAGCCTCCTCACTCAAGAGATCATTTCGATTTTTCTTAGAGGGAGATTGGAAGCTTGGTTTGTGCCTGGATGCGTGTTGAGCATTGATTTTCTGCCGGCACATTTCGATATTCCGTCAAACCAAGAATCCGTATTAATGACGCAGGGTCACGAAGACTTCATTATGAGAAGCTCGTCAAGTGGATCGTTTCAGCGATCGGCTTCGTCAGATTGGACAGCGCATGCGCTGCATGACCCAGAGATATGTGCGGCACCTCTGGACTTCGACATTTCTCTCTACGACTTTGAAGAAAACCTTGACTTCGATCTGGACCAGAGCTACTTTCAGAACAAGCTGGAGGCGAAAGCGAATTTATTTGCGGGAGGGGAGGATCTTTTGGGGAGTGCTAAGAGCAGCCTAGAGATATGTATCAAGCCTTCAATCTCTCGATTCGGAGAGATCTTGAGGGGAGGGGTGTACTCCCAGTACGGGTTCGAATCCACGAAACACCCGGCGGAGAAATCCATAAACCGGAACGGGGACTTTGTGAAGGAAGAGCCACTGATTGTTCCGAATGCCGAAGAATCTAGAGGGAGAGATAGAAGGCTGAGCGAGGGTGAGCTCTGGCTGTGCTCGGCCCGGCTAATCTAGACATGCTTTTGTTGTCACATTATTCTTTCCACATCAATTATTGTTTTCAACTGTTGTCTTTTTTACTTTCAATGAAGTAAAATTACATCTTCAAAGAAGTGATTCCCCGATAGATGATTTTTTAATTGCAAAAGCGCAAAGATTTTCACATGTTTGAAGTCGGGTTGTCAGTCAAACGTTAGAGGCATTGGAGACACGGAATATAGAAGGATTGCAAATGTATTTCTGGTTTTTTAGAACTTGAATCGAATATTTCTGTTGGTGGGTTTGCTGTCTATCCTCGATATTTTCCGCCTTCACATCAAGAATGGGCAGCCAGCAGAGCCGGTGTTTTAAGACATAGTATGTGGCCTATGATGAGGTATTCAATCCGAGTCAGGCGTGGAGTTGAAGACAACAGGATCAAAGGATGTTTGAGTCAGATGAGTTTTGTCTGCACTTCAAAACTTCATTCAAGATACATTCATGATTGCCTCGACAGGTTAACAAGTCACATTCTACACAAAACAATGATCGGGTTGGGCGCTCCTCACTTCCTGCCACCCACTAGAGGCATTCCACCCGAAGCTCCCCTAGCACACCTTGAGTCAGTACACGACGACAACGATGTCCTTCTCGCTCACCATGCATCCAACTTTCCGCCGGTCTTGGAAGCACTGGCGATTACCTGCAGCCAGACATCACAAGGTGAAACTCTAGAGCCCGAGCACTCACATCAGCAGTGGTCGACTTGGACAGACCTTGCTCGCTCATAGCACGCTGCAGGCAAAGCCATTCAGTATGACTAACACACATGACCTTCCTTTCATCTCATCCACCTGGAACAGCTTGAATTCATTCTCAGTAACAGGTGCTGACATGTCTGAGTGAGCAACCAAAAGGCACAGAAAACAATCAAAATTACCAGCACCCTTAGCAACAGCAAGGAGCTTTGTTGTGCGCTGCCCGTTGCTCTTGATTCCTGCCACAAAATGAATTTAGATGTGTTCCCTGAAAAGTTTCCTTGCACTACGAATATGCTAACACTAGACGTCGTATGCCAACACAATACATCGTGGCATTCTACTTCATTTTCAATGTTTTTGACTTTCTGTAAGTCTCATTCAACCAAAAAAAATTCAATCGAACATCCCTCGCTGTTTGCATATTTCACTAAAAAAGGCCTTTGCACACAATGGACAAGCAATACGATATTGCATCAAGAATCGGCACATTGCGACAATAACGTTGAGCTAAAACGAAGACTTAATGAAACTCTCCATCAGCTACCACAAAATAAATGAAATAGGTTGGTGATCCACAGACCTCCTTTTTCTGCACTAATTAGAACATCCCATAAGACACCATCCCGACAAAGCAGACACCATCGTCTGCCCTTGTATGATACTTTTTTTCACGAGCTAAATTAACGCACATTCTTCATGCGAACTCTCATTCCCCCTCACATGACCTCTCGTTTGAACTCTCGCTGCCATGCCAGAACTCTGTCACAACAAATCCTTTCTCTCCCCTTCCTCTCTCCTCCCTTCCTCTCCCCTTCCTCTCTCCTCCCCTCCTCCCTCCATCCGCTCACCATGATCAGCAACGATGCCCCACATTGTCGGCGGTTCTATTTCCGGGCAAAATCATCCCCCTCATATTCTACCTCGTCTTCGGGCACCCCCGCGCCAGAATGTGTACTAGTGTACCGCGGAATAGCTGACTTGTGATCGGGGTGACTCGTCCGACGGTCAAGTTGAACTTCGGAGCCTCCGAGGCTCGGAGTTCGCCGGGCAAGTAGGCCGGGCCGCCAGTGCCGGCGGGTGACCGGCCCGCCGGGCCAGGCCGGGCGAGCCTCTGGCGGGAAGGCAGGATGAGTCCGGCTTCATCTGCCGGGCGGCCGGCCGGAGCGCCTGGTGGCCGCGCCGGCGCCCAGCCGCACGGGCAGGAGGTACCATTGCCCGCCGCCCGCGGCCGCCCGCGGCCGCCGGGGACCCGGGACGGGCACTTGAAAACCGTTGAACGGGAGTCCCGACGGGCCTGAGTCCTGATCGAACGTACGGTAGTCCAGGCTACTCCGGGGGCCAGTCCGGGGGCCGGGCCCGCCGGCCGCCTGAGCCGGATAGATGGGGATGAGGGTTTGCTTGCTGCATGAGGGGCACGATGGCGAATTGCACGTGCGGTATGGCGTTGTAGGGAGAAGAGTCGAGGAGGTGAGGACGAAGAGAGAGGAGGAGGAAGAGAGGAGGAGGAAGAGAGGAGGAGGAAGAGAGGAGGAGGAAGAGAGGAGGAGGAAGAGAGGAGGAGGAAGAGGAGACAGACGTAAGGGATGAAGAGGAGTGGAGCAGAAAGGAGAGGCAGAGGATGAATAGCCCAATCAGCAGGAAGCTTCTCGGGCGGGTGAAGTCTTTGCTGGAGGGAGACGGAGGGTCGACGCCTTCGGTTGATCAACTCACCGACTTGCTGCGATCGAAATATCATGACTGCGGGAAGATGCCCAGGAACAGCCTGCGCAAGGCAGTGCTGGTGAATGTGATGCCCCAGCTACAGGCTGAGCAGAACGCAAACGTGGACGAGGCAGTTGCGAGCGACAAGAAAAGGAAGCGTGAAGAGCAAGGAGACAGCGGGGACGAGGAGATGGCGGACGGAGAGGTGAAACTTGTGCAGTATCGCGATACCAACCGTGCGAACAGCGGCATGAGGAACTTGTACAAGAGCAAGTCAGGCGCAGGGCGGGACAGTGTGGGGGAGGGGGGCGAGGGAGCTAGCGCTACCCCCAAGGCCCGGAGCCGGACCATGACGGAGAAACCAGCGAGGAGGAGGGAGAGCGGGAGGATCGCGAGCAACTCCAAGACGGCAGAGATCCCTTCGATTCGATTCCGCGACCTTGGGGGCATTGAGAGTATCCTCCAGCAGGTGCGGGAGCTAGTCGAGTACCCCCTCGCTCACCCGGAGATCTATGCGCATCTTGGGGTGGAGCCGCCCCGTGGGGTCCTCCTCCATGGGCCTCCTGGCAGCGGCAAGTCCATGCTGGCGGGGGCGCTGGCGGCAGAGATGCACGAGTGTGGAGTGACTTACTTCAAGATCTCCGCGCCCGAGGTCGTGTCGGGCATGTCAGGTGAGCTGGAAGGTCTGCTGGAGGAGTGTGTGTGGGTGTGACGTTGAGAGCAGGAGAGTCGGAGGAGACGATCAGGGACTTGTTCAACTCGGCCAAGGCTGCTGCCCCTGCCCTGATCTTCATCGACGAGATCGACGCCATCACCCCAAAGCGCGAAAATGCGCAGCGAGAGATGGAGCGAAGGATCGTGGCGCAGCTTCTGACATGCATGGACGATCTTGGAACGCGTCCTCCTCCTGCTCAGGACTCAAAGAGATTCAAGTGAGCCTGTCCCTTCCTCGCCCCTCCTCCACTTCATCCCTCACCTTCCTGTCTCACAGAGACGACGTGGACGAGGAGCAGGGGAAAGAAGATGCCTCCTCCAGCGACATCCCCAAGACCGTCATCGTGATCGGTCTGCATCAGCAAGCGGCAAGAGACTTGACTTGTCCTGATCCCTTGCAGGAGCGACAAACCGGCCGGACGCGCTCGACTCAGCTCTGAGGAGAGCAGGACGATTCGACCGGGAGATCTGTATGGGGGTGCCTGATGAACCAGCTCGCCTCTCCATCCTCCGCGTCCTCACTTCAAGACTCCGTCTGTCAGGTTCTTCCTGCTCCTCCTCGCATGCTTGCTTCTCACACCCTCACCCGCTTTCTCCTCCCTTCTCCTCCCCATCCTCCTGTCACTCTTACTCTCACATCCTATGACTCCCTCTACCTCCTCTCTCTCTCTCTCTCTCTCCTCCTCTCTCCTCCTCTCTCTCTCTCTCTCTCTCTCTCTCTTCTCTCCTCTCTCCTTCTTCTCTTCCTCCTCCTCATGCGCGCTCTCTCTCGTAGGGGACTTCAACCTTGAGGAGATTGCTCGTCGTACCCCCGGCTACGTGGGAGCGGATCTTGCGGCTCTGAGCAAGGAGGCAGCAGCGATCGCAATCAACCGGATCTTTCAGACTGTTCTGGTGCCCCGTGAGCCGATGAACAATGCTGAGCGCGCCAAGGAAGAGGAAGGGAAGGAGGAGAAGGAGGGAGGAGGAGATGGAGAAGGAGGGGCAGCTGGCGAGGCGAGCGAGATGAGCGGGGCAAACAAGCTGCTGAACAAGTTCACTCCGTTGACGAGCGAGGAGTTGGAGCCTCTTGCGTTGACCATGAGCGACTTTGAGAAGGTAGGGAGGAGGATAAGACTGGTTGGAGGGAAGTGATGGGAGAGGCGAAGAGGATGCAAGGGAAGAGAGGAGAAGGAGGGAGAGGAAGGGGAGAGAGGGGGGAGGAAGGAGAGGGAGCGGGGGAGCGAGGGAGCGAGGGAGGGAGCGATGGAGGTGAGGGAGGGAGGTGAGGGTGGGAGGAGAGGAGGGAGGAGTGGGAGGTAAAGGGGGGAGGATCTGTGAGCTCTGACTGTTGCTCTCAGGCGGTGGAGCGTGTGCAGCCTTCAGCTAAGAGAGAAGGATTCGCGACTGTCCCTGACGTGACGTGGGAGGACGTGGGCTCGCTGGTACTGCTGGAGCAGGAGGAAGGGAGGGGAAGAGAGAGAGAGGGAGGGAAGGAGGGGAGGGAGAGAGGAGGGAGATGTCTCAAATAGAGGAGAAGGATCGTTGGAGGAAGAGGAGGAAGAGAAGGGAGACGAGGGAGAGAAGGAAGACGAAGGAGACGAGGAGGAAGATAACGAGGAAGGAAAGGAGGAAGGAAAGGAGGAGGAGGAGGAGGAGGAGGATCTGACAATCTGAGCAGGGAGAAGTGAGAGAGGAGCTAGAGCTATCTATCTGCGAGCCCATCCTCCACCCCCAGAAGTTCTCTCTCCTGGGTCTCAGTGCTCCCACGGGCGTCCTGCTCTACGGCCCGCCCGGGTGCGGGAAGACGCTGGTGGCCAAGGCGGTCGCGCGAGAAAGCGGCGCCAACTTCATCTCAGTGAAGGGACCTGAGCTCCTCAACAAGGTCAGAAGAGGAGGCAGATCG
>NW_005434508.1:79673-80400 GCF_000315625.1 Guillardia theta CCMP2712
GAACAGAGGGAAGTAGGAGGACAACGAGAAGGAAGAGAGGGAGGACGAGGACGAGGACCGTGGCTGTTGTCGTGATGCCATTGAAATTGTCTGTGTCGACTACAAGCTCGCATGCTCCGCATCTCTTCGCGTGCATGTCCCCGCTGAGATGTTGTTAGCAACTCAAGGAGAGGAGAAAGAGGAGGAGGAGAAGGAGGAGGAGGTTAGAGAAGGAGGAGCAGGAGGAGCAGAAGGAGGATAGAAAAGAATGGAGGAGGAGGAGGAGGAGGAGGAGGAGACGAAAAGAATCCTCATGTTGGATGCCTTCACCTCACCCTTTACTTCATCCCCTCTCCGTTGCTCTCCTGCTAATCTGACTGAGATCTGCCTGTAGATGACGCATGGAAGGGAGGGTACGACACGATGCCGGGAGGAGGAGCAGTGACGTGGCGGGCGAGGACGACTTCGGTACCTCCTCCTCATTCCTCCACTTGTTCCTCTTCTTCTTTGACTGCTGCTGCCGCAGCTGGCTGAGAGCTCGCAAGTGTTTGACTGGAAGTTGTTCAACCAGAAGGAGGTGACGAGACTCTCAAGTCCTCGTCCTCGTCCTCTCCGCCTCCCTCTCCCACTTCCTTTCCCTCGTATTTTCCTCCTCCTCCTCTTCCTCCTCTTCCTCCTCTTCCTCCCCTACCTCCCTTCCCTTTGCTCTTCCTCATTTCCCCATCCTGATCCTCATCACCATGCATAT
>NW_005434508.1:81012-85950 GCF_000315625.1 Guillardia theta CCMP2712
GTCACTGAGGAGGAGATCAAGGAGGAGGATCCGTTCGAACTTTCCTCTAAGGAGGAGGAGCAGACGGACGATATAAAAGAATGGAGGAGGAGGACGAGGAGGAGGAGGAGCATGGGGGAGTCACCCATTGAGATCGACGAGGATATGAGCACCCATCTCGTTGACGAGCTCAGCAGCTGCCGTGTCTGAGATGTGTGCGACGTTGATGAACTTCTGACGCTGCGGAAGGTCTCCCGCCCGCTCCACCTCCTGGTCCCCAGTCATGATCAGGTGAACTACCTCCACCTTCTCCTCGTCGTGCTCCGGGAACATCGCCTTGAGCGTCGCATGCGACCCATGGTTCATCCAGGTGTGCGAGGACGCGTACACCAGGATCAGTCTCCTCTCCGGCAGAGCCAGGGCCCGAACGTTGCTAAGAACCTTCCAGTAGACTGGGGTGATCCTCGAGTAGAACCAGTCGCCCCATGCGCGGTGGAGGAGGAGGAGTTCTTCTAGGTCGAGCTCCTGCGCCAGCGCATCGATGGAGGGGACGACGAGGGCGCGGGACCAGGGGCAGAACCTAGCGAGCCCCTTCCAGCACAGGCTCGCGTTCCTGATCACCTCCCGCTGGTACCTGCTGCCCCTCTCATGCTCGTCCCAGCAGCAGATCGCGTTGGAGGACACAAACAAGTTGCTCTGAGCCACAGCCTTGAACGCCAGCCTCCCCGCCACCGCCTCCCTGTACAGCCCCCGCGCGTCCTCCTGCACCGAGCTGACCTCGCTTCCCATCCCGTAGAAGAAGTCTCCAAACCTCTGAGCAGGGAGTCCACTGCCGTTCATCAGCAGCGAGTCCAGCTCGTACATCCCCGCGTTGCGGTCGAAGGGAGGAGCTCCCGCTCTCTCCAGCCCCAGCCCCTCCGGGTCCTCTCCCCTGAAATCCTCGTCTGCCGCCAGCTCCTCCTGGTAGGGGTTCCATCCCGCGTGAGGAGGGAGCGAGCAGCTCTTGTGCTTGGGCACTGACATCCCTTCCTTGCCCACTGAGATGAGCGGAGTAAGAGAGTCCAGCACGGTGCGGATGCTGGAGACGTCAACGATAGGGACGAGGGCACCTGGGACGGTGGGATGGGGGACCCTGCTGACGTGCGGGTAGCGGACGTTGGCGTCCAGCGACAGCAGCAGCATGTGAAGCACGCAGTCGTAGGCTGTCACGTTGAGCCGATGGAGCATCCTCTCCAGCGATCGGCCAAGGGTATAGCAGTCGCTCGGCCTCCCATGCAGGTGAAGGAAGCGCGAATGGGAGAGGGAGGCGGAGGAAGGAGCAGGGAGGCCAGGAGCAGCGGCGATCTCAGCGTCCACGAGCACAGGAGCGCGGGTTTCGGCCCTGATGATGAAGACTTCAGCGTTCAAGTTATGGTGGATCACGTTTGCTGTCTGTAGCGCCTCCAGGATGTTGAGGCAATGGTGGAGGAACAAAGTCAGGGACGCTGTATCCCCAGCCTCCACTACCGCCCTCAGGAACGAGTTCGAGCTCTGCCCAAACACCTGCTCCACCTCATACGCAGACCAGACGCCTCCTGCTCCTGCAGACACTCTCTCCAGCTCCTCGTGGCGGATGACTATAGGGAAGTGCTTGGCAAACCTACATCGTTCAACCTCCACCAGCCTCCTGAAGACCACTGACTCCCTCCATGCAGCATCCCCCGACGTCTGCTTCACGATGCTCATCCCGTTCCAGGCATGCTGCGCCAGCATCTCCATCATCGTCTCCTCGTCCGTCTCGCCCGACGGCTGCAAGGCTGCCGGGTGATCCTCGTCATGCTGGAGGGCGTAGTGTCGCTCCGAGTGCGCGTAGTGGGGGAAGACCGGGTAGGCAGTTTCGTGCATCACCGAGTTGGAGGGGAAGAGGAGGGGGAGGAGAGGACAGAGCTCGTTGTTCACTGCCGCCACCTCAAACGAGTTGTGGATCGCCCGACAGTGATAGGCTTTCGTGAACGCGTCCCGCGCCTCCCCGAGACGCGACGCCTGGCACCGCATGGATCCCAGCAGGTAAAGGGCGTCGGCATCGGAAGGGTTGAGGAGGAGGCAGGTAGCGATCGCTCTCTCTGCCTGCACGAACTTGCCATGCAGTATGTACGCCCCCGCCATCGAACGAAGCGCTTCCACCAACTGAGTCGCATCCTCTTGGCCGGGAGGAGGGCTGGTCAGCCGCTCGACCTGCTCGAGGGGGAAGAAGGACTGGGAGGGAGTCACTCGGATCCTCTGCGCGCCACCCGCCATGAGCAGCAGCAGCAGCAGCAGCACCCGCGCCCTTGCCGCCCTCCCATCCTGCATGGAATGAACCCACTCACGGCACTTGTGGACCACATCCCCTCCATGACCGGGGCATATAAGGAAAAAAATGAGGAAATCCCAGGGGGGAAATGCTGAGAAGAAAGGAAAGGGACGAGCGGACTAGGAAAAGTTTAAGGAGCAGGAGCAGAGAGTGAGAGAGTGAGGATAGAGGCAAGAACTTGAAGAGGAGGAGGAGGAGGGAGAGTAAGACACGGCAGCGAGCACGAGCAGGAGAGATTGAGCGAGGGGGGGGGGAATTGCCGATCAACCCTGTGTTTCAAGGAAGATAGTCAGATCATGACCAGAAGTTCCGTGCTCGTCGTGCTGTTCGTCCTCTTCCTCTCTCTCCCTCTTTCTTTCTCTCTCCTTGCCCAGCCGTCAGGCTCCAAGCTGGCCTTCGCTCCTCGACTGGGACACAAAGGAAGGGAGGGCGGGGATAGAAATTTCTTCGCTCGCTTCCTGCGCAGGAGGACGGGACTTTCCATGTCCAACCTTGACGCCTCCGCGTCAGGGAGCGGCGGAAAGTCTCCCAGGGAGGGCGAAGGCTCTTCGATGCTGCAGCGAGTGCCATGGGGAGTGGTGTACGGGGTTGGGTTCGGGGCCCTTACGGCCTCAAGGATCTCGCACGAGGCGCACCTGCAAGGGTTCTACATCAACAGCGTCGGACTCGCTCCGAGCGCCATCGGGGCAGGATGGTCGCTCTTCTGCCTGCTGGTGGCGTTTGCAGAGCCTGTGATCGGGGTCATGCTCGATCGGCTGAGGTGAGAAGGGGAGGGAGCGAGGGAGCGAGGAGAGGGAGAGAAGGGGAGGGAGGGGCAGTAGCAGGAAGAATGTGCGGAGAGAGAGGAAGGAGGCAGAGAGGAGGATGTAGGAGGATGTAGGAGGATGTAGGAGGATGTAGCGTGCAGCCCGTCCTGACGTGCTTCCAGGTCTAGGGGGGTTAGTCCTCCTACTGTCCTCAGGCTCCTCCTGCTGCCCTGGCTTGCCTTCGTGTTCTTGATCTGGACGCCGTCCAGCGCTGCTGCCCCCTGGACTGTTTTCCTCACCGTCATTGTGTTTGGGCTCCTTCAGGTAGATGCTGAGGAGGCAGGAGGAAGGAAGTAGCAGCAAGAAGGATGCAGCAGGCAGCAGGCAGCAGGACAGGAGGCAGGAGGACAGGAGGCAGGAGGACAGGAGGCAGAAGGCAGAAGAGGAAGGAGGCAGAAGAGGAACGAGGCAGGAAAGGGCAAGCCTTGGAGCAGGGCGTGATAGCTTGTTGTCTCTCAGGCCACCATGAACTTGGGCCTTCTCTCGGTCTACCCGACGATTTTCCCCACCAAGGAGGCGCGAGCAAAAGCGTTGGTCCCCCAGCAGGTAGTTAGAATGCCTCATTCACTGTCCTCTTCTTTTCCACTTTCTTCATCTCCTCCTCTATTCCACTTTCATCATCTCCTCCTCTATTCCACTTTCATCGTCTCCTCCTCTTTTCCACTTTCATCGTCTCCTACTGCCCTCAGATCTTCTGCTCTTGTGTTTCTCCTCCTCTCTCCTTTCTCCCCTCTCTCATACTTTCTCCTTCTTTTCTCTTTTCTCCTCTCTTCCTCTCTCCTCCCTTCCCCTGCCCCCTCCTCGCCTCGTTTTCTTCACCCTCCTGCCAGGCCATGACCATCGTCGGTCTCCTTGTGGGCATGACAACACCAGCAATCCTCTCGGACGACTGGCAGCAGCCTGTTCGGACCTGCTTCTCCCCTGCCCTACTTGCTTTGAGTCTTGTTGCAGCACGCCTTCAGCTCAAGATTCGTCCTGGGACTCGCAGGTGATCTTGAGGAGAGGAGGGAAGGAAGAGGAGGTAGAGCAAGGAGCAGGAACGGGAGATGAGAGAAAGTGAGAGAGGACGAGGGGGAGGAGGAGAAGGAACAGGAGGACAAGAGTTTCCAGGCAAGAGGAGAAGAGCTGATTCTTCTCGTAGCTGCCACGATGTTCTCGTTTGTCTTGATGCAGATTCCGCACGCGAAGGACTCGAAGCCTGTGGGGAAGGAGGAGGAAAAGAAAGTCAGGGGAAGCTCTACCCTCCAGTTCCTCTCCATCTTCTCGAACCGGTTGTCATGCCCCTGACATGTCAAAGGGAAACTTTAACGAGCTTGCAGGTTTTTCCGGCTCATTCTCGCAACAATTTTCATGTCGCAGGTGAAATGGAAAAACTTGTCAGGGCCCTAGAGACTGAGCGGCTGTGTCCCCGCAGATAGGAAACGCGCTGCTTGCCTCAACCCTTCCGCTCTTTGCCAAGTGAGGAAGAGGAGGAGGGAGGAGGGAGGAGGGAGGAAGGGGGAGAGGGAGGAGAGGGAGGAGAGGGAGGAGAGGGAGGAGGAGGAGGCGGGAGGAGGAAGAGAGCAAGGAGGCGGGAGCGTGATGGCCTTTAGTTAAGGGTAGAGGGAATCAGGATCAGGTGCAACAACGAAACCGTAGAGACGGTGATACTGCAATCGGACGGTTTGAGAACGGAAGATGAGGCAGGAGATCGAGGACGAAAAGGAGGAGCAAGACGAGCAGGAGTGGGACCTCGATCAGCAGCAGCAGCAGCAGCAGCAGCAGCAGCAGCAGCAGCAGCACGCACGCAGCAGAATCAATGGATATTGCAAAGGATTGATA
>NW_005434508.1:86050-88274 GCF_000315625.1 Guillardia theta CCMP2712
GCAAGAGGAGGGAGGGAGGGAGGAGGGCGGCGTCTGACGGGAAGGGTGGGGGTACAGGGATCACTCGATCTTGTTCATGCTGAAGCTGCTGACGATGACGGTGGACGAGATCCATGCAGGGATGAAGCAGATGGAGAAGCAGCAGGCGGAGGTAGAGGGGGTGGGGGAGAAGGTAGAGAGGATGTGCAAGGAGCTAGGGGATAGGATGGAAGCGATGTTCAAGGATGGTGGCAATCAGAAAGGTGAAGCAAAAGTGAAGGTTAGCGGCCTTCATGGTTTGAGATCTATCTCTCCAGTGTCGGTTCGACAGGTTGTTTTATCGTCTCTTGTCTGGTTTGACGGCTGGGCAGGTTGAGCGGAAGGGACCAGGGGACGGAAGGAAAGTGAAGGAAGAAGTGGCTGATGACGTGTCACCAGCCAAGTCTGAGGACAAGAAGAAGGCGAAGCAGATGTTGGAAGAGCCCGTGGCTGTGATGGACGACTGGTGTGAGTCTCATACAAGAGCGGCTCGCGGGGGAAAGGAACTCAAGAAACACAGCTCGCATGTTGAGAAGCGCGTCGTCAAACCCTCCGATGGATCCTCTCATGCTGCTGGGGCCTCTGCTGGGATCATCCCAAGAAGCGGCTCACTCAACGACATGACGCGAGTGGCTGCACAACGTCTGGACGGAGAAGGACGGAGACGAGAGGACGAGGAGAAGAAAGGAGAAGGGAGAGGAGAAGGGAGAGGAGAAGGACGCGAAGGCAAGGGAAGGAGCTCAGCAAAGCTCACGGAGAAGGCCTTGAGCGAGGACATCTTTCAAAAGTCCGCTGACTCTCTTCTTAGAAAGTTGGACCGATCGCGAAAACCAGGGCAGACGTTGACTACCGTCCATGACCGGAACGGAAGTCATCGGACCAAGAAGAGCGGGAAAGAATCAGACGCTTTCGCTGACCTGATCCTCCTCCCTCGCACGGTTCAAGACTCGGACGATAGTCAGGTCTCTCAGAGCAAGACGGTGAAGGAAGGCCACTAGGTGCAGAACCTGAACCTGGGCTATCGCTCTACCTCCCCCTTCCTTGCACCTTCTTGCTCGCATTCTTCTCCTTTCATGACCTTGCCCATCTTGCTCGTCAGACATGAGACAACAACAAGCGCTAGAATGAAGAGAGCTCTCCTTTCCTCTTCTCTTCCTCTTCACATACTTCCTCTCTCACATCAAGTGATAGCCTTCCATCGGGCTCTGCGTGCCCTGCCCAGCAGGACTCCAGCCAGACGGCGACCGGTCGTGCTCGGAAGGCTGCGGAGAAAGCGGAAGGCGGAGAAACTTTCGCTCCGACATGCTTCGCTCGGCAAGTCTCTCATGCAGGAAGACCATCCTACCGTCCCCGTCGGTGACTGCTGGAGGAGCGCGAACTTGATCGCTGGTTCCTGTCAGGTGCTGGTACCGCCGCACTTGATAGAACTTGGCGAGAGCTGCCTGATCTATGGGGCTCGCTCTCTCCGGCTCCTGCGCCTTGAGCGAGTTGATCCAATGCTCTGCTCCTCTGCTCCTTCCATCTCCGTCTTCGTTCATGTCCAAGGTCCTCGGAGAGCGACCTTCTTCCCTCCTCCTCCTCCTCTCTCCTCGTCCTCTGACCGAGTCCTGCTCACACGTCAGGCCCATCTTGCCGTCAGGTCATGGACCTGTCGCCGAGGAGAGGAGAGGCTTCCGTTATGCAGCTCCTGCAGCAGCTTCTGCTTCTGCTCCCCGTGATCTCTGCACGTGCAAACCAGTCAGCTCCGACCGCAACGTGCACCTGCCAACCTGTTGGCCTGCTCCATCCTCATGACCGCACTGGGGTACACCATCCGCTCGGGAGAGGAAGGCGATCTCCCGCGAGGAGCTGGAGGACGAGCCTGACCCTCACCCTCCTCTCCCCTCATCGTTCTGCTCGAAAATCCTTCGATGCCATAAGGGGTCGACGGCGACCTGGTCCTTTCACGATGCTGCAAGTCTTGATCTCGAAGCTCGACGCTACCATACCGATTCTTGAACATCGCTTCCATCCTATCCCCTAGCTCCTTGCACATCCTCTCTACCTTCTCCCCCACCCCCTCTACCTCCGCCTGCTGCTTCTCCATATGCTTCATCCCCGCATGGATCTCGTCCACCGTCATCGTCAGCAGCTTCAGCATGAACAAGATCGAGTGATCCCTGTACCCCCACCCTTCCCGTCAGACGCCGCCCTCCTCCCTCCCTCC
>NW_005434508.1:88404-89552 GCF_000315625.1 Guillardia theta CCMP2712
TATCGCTTCAGCTCTCCCTTCATCCTGTACCGCCCAAACCATCGTCATCGCCCCGGGCCCTACGCCCCCTCTCTCTCCTCTTCCCCCCTCCCCCCTTCCCCCCGTCTGCCTGCCCCTCCTCCCTTCCCTCCCCTGCCTCACATGGACTGGAACTGGTCCGCGTCGAACTCCCCATCCTCCTTGCAAAGGTTTCCTCCCTCCGTGATGATGTCATAGTCGTCCAGCGTCAGATGGATCGGCGTCGGCAGCGGGAGCTGCTTCAGCCCCGCGTTCAGCTCGTGGAAGTCCAGCCCGCCGCCCCTGCCGCCTCCTCTCAGATGGCAAGTCGCGAGCTCCCCTTCCCTCTTCCTGCTCCCCTACCCTCATCTGCCTTCTGCTGTCTCTTCCCTTCCCTCTTTCATGCCCTCCCACTGCCTCCCTCTGCCTTACCCGTCGGCGTCAAGCATCGTGTACAGCTGCTTGATCCGACTCGACAAGTCCACGTTGTCGTTGAACGACGAGATCGACACCAGCAGCGGGGCCAGCACCCCTGAGATCCTCGAAGCCTTCGCCTCCAGCTCCCGCTGCTCCTGCAGCAGCCTCGCTTGCTCCTCTTTCTCTCGCGTCACCGACGAGATAAACTCGTCCAGCAGCACCGCCACCACGATGTTCACCAGGATGATCGTCGCTATGATCACGTACGAGATCGAGAAGAGCGCCACCCGCCGGTTCAGGTTCCCTGCCTCCGCGTCGTCCGGCCCAACCTCGTCGAACAGCGTCCGCGTTACCGAGCTTGCCCACGAGTCTCCCGTCATGATCTGGAACACTGCCATCCTGTACGTTAGTCCTCCCTCCCTTCCTCTCCCCCTCCTCTCCTCTCCTTACTTGTGCTGTCCCCTCAGTCCAGCCCCGTCCCGCGTCCCCCGCCCACCGCGTCCGCACGCCCCCATCCAGCCCCGCAGCAATGCATAAAACACTCCCGTCAGACCCTGATCCGCCTCCCAGCCCCAAGCCCTCCCCCTCTGAGCCTTTCTCTCCTGCTCCCTGCCTGCCCTTCCCCTCATTTCCCTTTCCCTTCCGCTTCCCAATCCCTCCCTTCTCCTTTCCCTTCCCTCCCTTCCCCTTCCCCTCCTCTGTCCTGCCCCTCTCCTCCCCCGCCCTGCCTCTGC
>NW_005434508.1:89652-110360 GCF_000315625.1 Guillardia theta CCMP2712
CAAGAGCGACGCGCTGAAGGACCGAAGAAGTCTTGTTGTAGTCCTTGAACAGATGCGTCCCAGGATCGCGTAGAAGCACGACACCAGCAGCAGCAGCATGAACGCGTTCATCAGCGGCACCACCGCCCTCCCCAGCGCCGTGATGATTGTGTGCGAGCTCTTCACCTGTCGGAACACAAGCGCTACCCTGTACCTCCCTGTCAGCCTCCCGTCTCCTCACCAGCCTCGCCCCTCCCTCCTCCTTCCTCCTGACCTGAAGATCCGCACAAGCCCCAACACCTTCAGCTGCGGGTCTGTCTCGAAGGGAGTGACTACGAGAGAGATGACGACGACCATGAGGTCCATGATGTTCCAGGGGTCTGAGTAGAAGGGCTTGAAGTGGTTCTCGGACATGGCGAACGCTGCTACCGACACCTCTACTGTGAAGAAAGCTGTAACAAGTATCCCTACCGTCCTCACAAACAATCCATCGCTTGATGACGCCTCGGGCAGGCTCTCTGCCTCGAACACATCCACGAAGAAGTTGAGGAAAATCAGCACTGACATCACTGCACACAATCGTCACCATCTTCCTGAAGGTTCAACTTCTCTCATGGGCTTTCCCTCCATCTCTTGCTTGCTCTGCTTCTCTTCCTGCCTCCTTCTCGCTGCTTACCTATGTGTGTTGTCCGCGCCTTGATCAGCTTCTTCGCCTTGAAGCGCAGCCACAGATACTTGCTGTCCCCGATCTCTTTCAGCGCATTCTCCTTCCGCTTCGCCTTCATCGCCAGCTTCAGCCCCGTCGACATGTCCTTGTGCCATTCCAGGCACTCCGCCTCCGTCTTCATCCGATACACGTACGTACGCCCGGAGTTGTGTCCTCCCTCTACCGTGCGGATGATGAGGCAAAGCTTCTCCTCGCGCTCACTCTTGTTCTCCCCCTCCATCATCAGCTGCACCACCTCATGCAGCGGGATGTAGTCGATCACGGTCTCGTCGTCCTCGATGACGCCATCGTCGTTGAGGAAGCAGATCATGCGGTCGGTGAGGACGACGCCTTGTGTCTTCCATGTGACGACTGTACCAGCGATCTTCTTCTCGAGGATGCCAGATCGAAGCTGCTTGCCGCATTCTCGCAGCTTCAATTCCTCCACCAAGCTTCCATGAATGCTGGGTTCCGAATTTTTTCTCTTCAACAAGTTGAGCGGTGAGTTTGATCCCTTGGGTGCGCTTGCTGCAGAGGAAGGTTGAAGTTGAGAAGGAGACAAGTCGGACGAGGAGGAAGACGCCTTCATGTCTTCTATCCTCTTGGACATGGCGCGGGACACTGTAGCAGACGCCACCGCCATTCCCATCCCCAAGTCAAACTCCCCAGCCTTCTAAAATGCATACACCCCCTACCAACCCCCTCACCCCATTATCCCCCTACCCCCCTCAATCGGAACACCCTCAACACCATCTACCCTCTTCGCCCCTTCAATGGTCATCAAAATCCACCGGTTCTGAGAGGACCCTACCCTCAAACGCCCAAAAGTTCTCAGTGAACCACCCTCCTAAACCAATGACCCTACCACCCTCGTTTCCCAAAACCACTACCCCACCCGCACGTGTTGGTCGCATTCCCCGACAAAGCGCCCCAGCACCCTTTACATGCAGCATCTGATTACCCCTGTCCACCTCAGAATATTGGAGGGTAGGGTATTCGGTGTTGTAGTATATATTCGGCAGGAAGTTTACTTCAGTCCACTACCCCTCCCCTTAATCAAAAGTAAACATCTACCCCCACTTTTACTACCCCCACCGTCCCCTCTACCCCACATTGCAGTGACACCTCACAGGAAACATGAACTTAGCTGGGCCCGGCCGCTCCCCGGGCCCCGCCGGCCCGCGATCGTCGGAGGCTCCGAGGCTCCGATTTCTGAGTCAAGCCCAAGCCTTGAAGTTCCGCTCGGACTGTTCGGTGACCGGCGCCGCTCAGTGCACTTTCGGGGTAAAGCCAGGGACGGTCACCATGCGCTGACTACACGTCCAGTGCGGCAAGGATGCTGGCCTTCACTTTCAGGGTACGGTCAGGGTATGGTCATGCCAAGGCGGTTCTCCTCATGATGTGTTAGTACGTCCGGTACAACTTGTGGTATCATTTGAACCCCAACCCCGCTGACAAACTTCCAAGCAGTGCCAGGCCCTGGTTCATACCGGGCTGCTGCATCATGATCCGGCGATCAAATGATCGGACCGTTAGCCGGGGCGGGCTGGGGCGGGCCCAGGGGCGGGCCCGTGAATTGTGGGGGAGGAGGGCGATGAGCAGCAAGATGAGGCGCCCTTCCTAGCGATCAAGCGCTCGCTCGAAGCTGCGAGACAAGTTGAAGCAACCCTCTCCTCCTCTTCCTCCTCCTCCTCCTCCTCCTCCTCCTCCTCATCATCATCATCCATCCTCCCCCTTCCCCTCCCCCTCCATCCTCTTTCCCCTCTACTTCTTTTTCTTCCTCCTCCTTGTCATCCTTCCGTGTGATATCTCTCCCATCATCCTCCTTCTTTCTCCTCCTCACCGTCACTGAATTGCACCTCTTGATCCTCTCTCCCAACGCTCACGGCATCTCAGCCTGTAATCACAGCATGATGAAGTCAAAGTCATCGTTGTCCCTCGCGCTCCTCCTCCTCCTCTGCTGCTTGGACTCAAGCGTCCAGCAGAAGAAGTCCAAGAGCAAGCGGGGAGGAGGAGGGGACAGTGGCGCCATCCTCAAGGCCAAATTCGCTGCCCAGGAAGGAGCAGCAGCGCTGGACAAAGGGAACTTTCAACTGGCCATGAGCAAGTACCAGAGGGCGGTTGAGATGGACCCGGGGTATTCAGACTACCACACTCAGCTCGCTACAGCCCTCCGGGCGATGGGCAGGAAGGACGAGGCAGCGCGCTCATACGAGGCCGCGATCTCCATGATGGATGAGCCCAGGAACAAGGCGGGAGGAGATCAGTACTGGGCGGCTGTCCACATCAACCTGGGATACCTGTACGCGGAGGGGGGAGGAGGGGGCTTGTTCGAGGGCGCGATGGCGCTGGCGGCAGAGAAGTTCAAGGTCGCCACTCAGCTGATCCCGCAGTTCGGAGAGGCATACACGTACTGGGGGAACGCGTACCAGGAGATGGGGAGGTGGCAGGAGGCTCTCGATGTCTTCATGCTGCTGCTGGAGAGGGTGCCGGCCTCGTCGATGGAGGTAGAGAAGCAGGCGACAGCTCACTTCCACATCGCCAACTGCTGGGGGGCGCTAGGTAAGACGGACAAAAGTCTTGAGGCGTATAAGGAGGCGACAAGGATCAACCCCAAGTTTGCGGCCGCCTACACCAACATGGGGACGATCCACCAGGGGAGGAAACACAACGAGCTCGCACGGGAGTCGTTGGAGCTGGCGGTAAAGATCGACCCGGAGCTGGCGGAAGCATACACGAACCTGGGAATCGCGATCCAAGACCTCGGGGACTCGGAGACGGCAGTGAGGCTGACGGAGCTGGCAATCCGGCTGAAGCCTTCCATGGGGGCAGGTTACAACAACTGGGGCCGCGCGCTCGAGAACTCCCAGCAGCTAGAGAAGGCGCTGGAGGCGTACAAGCTTGCCTTGAAGCATGGGAGCTCCTCCTTCGCGGACGCGTTCTGCGCCAAGGTCTACCTGGAGCACTTCCTGTGCGGATGGAACACTCTATCGACGGACATGCGGCAAGTGTCGAAGTACCTTGAGGAGAACCTCCACCCCAGCCAGGCGAGCAACGAGCCGTGCGTCCAGCCCTTCCGCGCGTTCGCGTATCCTCTCTCGCCCATCCTGTTCATGAATGTGACCAAGAAGGTCGTCGACCAGGAGCGCGTGCGAGTGCCCGCAAAGTCTATGTTCAAGACGAGCCCAGCTAGGCACCTGGACCCGCGGGTGGATCGGCTGCGAGTCGGGTACATGTCGGCAGACTTTGGGGGGCACACGGTCGGGTCACTGATCCGCAACCTGCTGAAGATGCACAACCGGCATCGGGTCGAGATCTTCGGCATCGGGATGATGAAGGGGGATGGAACAGAATGGAACATCGACATGCAGACAAGCGTCGACCGATGGCTGAACATTCATGCCATGACCGATCACGCTGCCGCCTTCGCGGTGCGCTCCCACTCCTGACTTGCTTCTTCTCTGACGCTCGTGCTCAGGTCGATGCCCTCGAGGCTCACATCCTGGTGGACCTCAACGGGCACAGCAAGGGGTCGAGGATGGGGGTGCTCCTGCGACGGCCTGCTCCCATCCTCATCGCGTACCTCGGTTACCCCTCGACGTCCGGGGGGCTCGCCGACTTTCTGATCGCCGACAAGTGGGTTGCGCCTCCTGAGACGGAGCACCTCTACTACGAGAAGCTCGTCTTTCTCCCCTACTCCTACTTCGTCAACGACCACCGCCAGCTCTACCCTCGCCCCTTCGAGCACTCTCCCACCCGCCAGGAGTACAAGCTGCCGTCCTCCGGCATCATCTTCGGGAACTTCGGGCAGCTGTACAAGGTTGAGCCGAGCCTCTTTGACGTGTGGGTGCGGATTATCAAGAGGACGAGTAACACGTCGCTGTGGCTGCTCAAGTTCCCCAAGGAGGCTGTGAAGCGCCTGCTCAAGGAGGCTGACAAGCGCGGACTGCCGCGCGATCGGCTGGTGCTGACGAGTCTCCTGCCGATTGACTCGCACCTGGCGATCAAGGCGGTTGCTGACGTGGCACTTGACACCAACATGTTCAACGGGCACACTACAGGAGCCGACACGCTCTGGTCGGGCCTGCCGCTAGTGAGCCTGTCGGGGGAGCAGATGCGCTCGAGGGCGGGGGCGAGCATGGCGTACGCGCTCGGGGTGACGCGATGGCTGGCGAGGAGCCTGGAGGACTACGAGGAGATCGCAGTGAGGTTGGCGTCGAAGCCAGAGGCGATCAGGAGGGCGAAGGAGGAGATGGAGGCCGGGATTAGGGACTCTACTTTCTTCGACACGGCCTTCTGGGCCAAGGGCTTCGAGCGATCCTGGTTCCTTATGTGGGAAGCGTTCGCAGCAGAGGGGAAGGCGCAGAGCCACCACCTGGTTGCCAGCAGGGAGAGGCTGGAAGAGTACGGGAGCGACTGGGAGCCGCAAAACCTGATGATCGGAACATCGCGGCATCCTCGGAGACAAACCCCAGGGGGTCCCAAGGTACTGCTGGCTATCGCCTCTTCCCACTGACTCGCGCGCAGCACGACCCGCTCGGACTGTCGGAGCAGGACGACGCCTAACGACTGTGCAATGGGATGCTTTTGACAGATATTTCATCGAAACCACGGGGGCAAGTCCTCGGGCCCTTCCTCGTCCTCCTCCTCGTCCTCCTCGTTGCGCCCCGTCGTGACTCTCCTCTTCCTGTTCGAGGACGAAGACCTTGGTCGTGATGTACTGACTCCCAGCCCTTGATTCTTGGATTGGGTCCTCCTCTTGGACCTCTCCTCTTCCAGCAGCTCTTCGTGCTCAAGCTGCCGCAAGTAATCGTCGAGCTGCTGCTGACTGGTCGGAGGTTCGTGGAGGTCTGCTGATGCAGAGTACCTGGAGGAGGTCAAGAGCGACAAGATGCGCGGGCCAACCACCTCCTCCTCGTCATGTCGACTTGCACGTACTCGTGGAGAGTTTTGCTGTGGGCGTCTTAGGGAAGAGGCAGGAACGAGGAGAGAGGAGAGAGGACGGAGGAGGAGAGGACGGAGGAGGAGAGGAACAGGGAGGGCTGAGGAGGCTTTGGGAGGGGAGGAGCTGCTTGCCTCAAGGCCACGTGGCCATTGAACTCGCTAGTGTCAATCGCATTCTGCCCCAACTTGTTCGCGTCCGTCACTCGCGCCCCGAGCGCGATCAGCACATCGCACATGTCCCCGTCTCCTCTCTTCGCCGCGTAGTGGAGCGGAGTGTATCCTTCCACCTGCGGCGTCGTCAACCAGCCTCCCTCCTACCTCCCGCACTCACATCCCTTGCCCGCACTCCCGCGCCGTTGCGGACGAGCAACCTCAGAGCCTTGATGTTGCCTGAGAGGGCCAGGAGATGAGCCGCGCTCTGCTTCTTCTTGGAGTAGTCGCAGAGCGTCAAGTTTGCTCCTCCTTGGATCGCCTGCCTGACCTTGTCGAAGTCTCCCTCCAAGCAAGCCTCATACAGCTTCCTCGTCTGATCCGTGACCTGCGCCTCGCCAAGACCTGCAGGAGCTTTGAGGAGTTCTATCCCTTCGTCCTCGTTCACTTCCTTGTCCTTGCCTTCATTGCCGTCCTTGCTCTCTTCCTCTACCTTGACCTTCACTTCATCCTCCATCTCCGTGTTCAACGGCTGCTCGTTCCCCTCCAGCTCGCTGCCTTCCGCGTCCTTGGAGTCGCTCAGCAACGTCGCAGTGGGCTCGAGACCGAGAGCCTTCCTCCTCTGTTTCAAGTAGCTCTGCACGCCCTCGCTCCCCAGCATCTTCGACAGGAACTGCCTACAATCGTCCACGTCTTGGAAGGACTCGGTCAATGACTCTGAGCTCTCCATCCTAGGAGGGCGACAGGACAAGACTGCCGATGCCCGTGTGCTGTTCTCCGGATCTGAGATCTCCTCCACGCTGTCACCTAGAGGGGCTCCTGGGGCTTCTCCTCCTCTCAGAGCTAGCGAGGTGTGTGGTGCGATGCTGAGGTGGCAGTGCGAGGCCCGTCGGAGAGGAGGAGAGGAGGAGAGGAGCGTGAAGTGGTCATAGAGGAGGAGACTTGACAGCAACGTCAAGAGAGGAAGTCGCTGACCGATAATCCTCACACCGCTGCTACATGCAACACATTGGTCGGAAAACATTGATCGCCCCCTCCTCGTCCCTCGTTCTACTAGTCCTTTTCCTCAATGATTGAACGAAGCATCACCCGTTTCGTATGATGCAAGGTATGAGATGTCGGAAGACAGGTGGCAGGAGCAAACTTGGTTGGAGGAGATGGAGGATTAGAGGACCAAAGCAGGATTAGGGAAGGACATGGAGTCAGGGAGAGGGAGGAGGGAGGGGATAGGACGTCAGGGAGGGTGCGGGAGGGAAGGAGGGGGGGGGGGGGGAGGAGGAGAAGGCGAAGGAGCGAGAAGCAAGTGGGGAAGGGAGCAGAGTCTAGGATCCACTCAGGGATTGATGTCGAGTAGGGGTGGGTGAATGAATTATAGGGGGTGATGTGGAATTGAGAAGGGTACATAAATCTTCAAATTTACGATATATTGGGGGTAGGGGGTACTCAAATTCCTTTGAAGGGTAGAGGTCACTGAATATCTAGGGGGTGGAGGTAGAGGGGAACGGCTAGGAAGTGCCATGGTGGACGGCTGGATGGGCGCTGCGCTGCAGCAGCTAGAGGGGAGGCACCCAGCCATGGCCGCGCTCCTTCACATCCTCATCACTGCTCTGTGCACAATGTCCGCGGTAAGACGTGCGATTCGGCATGAGAGGAGGAGGCGGGGACGTCAGTGTGGTGACGTCTCGTCAGGTTATCACCACCACCCCCATGAACTTTGCAGCTGGGATGCTCTTCGGCATCCTTCCTGGAGCCGCCATCATGAATGTCGGATGCGTCGTTGGGAGCATGGCAAACTTCTTCATCGGGCGATACGTAGCAAGGGAATGGGCCAGGAAGAGACTCCAGGAGTCCCCCACATTGTCTGCGCTCGAGGCGGCGCTGCAGAAACGAGCTGTCTTCATCATCACCCTCGCGCGTCTGTCGCCCGTCTTCCCCTTTGCCATGGTACGTGAGATGCTGCTGCCGCGGCTGGTGGCTGACGAGCATGCTATCGGTCCGCAGGTCGGGTATGCTCTCGGCGCCTCTGCGGTGACTATGCGAGACTTTGCGGTAGGAACTGCCGTTGGGCTCTTTCCGGGATGCATCCTGTACAGTTGGATAGGAGTGAGCATGAAGGATATGAGCAGCAAGGAGGGAGGAGGAGCCGGCTCGTGGATCAGTATCATGATCAGTGTTGCTTCCACTATCGCCATTTCGATCTACGCCAAGAGAGTGTACGATGACGCCGTCAAAGACTCGAGCAGGACTGCAGTGAACAAGCGAGTTTGACGTGAAGCGTCTGTGAGGATGAGGTGAAAACCTCGTCGGGTCTCTTACGGTCTCTTGGTGCAGATTCTCTGATCCACAAGTTCCTCCGGCAGCCATTTTAAATTTTTCATGCTATCCTTGAGTTCGACTTCACTGTTGCCCTGCCGAGATTTCCGATGGAACTTTTGTGTTTATTCCAGGTTCTGCCTACTAGTGTGCAAACAATGTCGTCGAGCTTTCTTTCGTGTTCGATTACATGGATACTATCAGGAGCGATTCGAGTGTCAAGAAGCCTGGAGAAGAAGCTTCAGAGTAGAACGCGACGGCATGCACGGCTCTGCTCCTCATTCTCGTCTTGTGCTTTCATCAAAGTAGAAGTCTTGTAATGAATTTTCCTTCTGCATCGATTTGATCAACTCAAATATGCAGCGGGCTTTCGGTGAGGACCTTTAGATTAATGTGACAAGGTAACGATCTAACTGTTGAGAGAGATTTTCATTTCTAGAAATGTTCTTTTGAGGGGAAAAGTGCATAGCAGAGAAGAACTTCGAAAACATCGAGATTATATTCAAACATCCTCCCTCGCTCATTTGACCAAACGCAAATTACATTTCCCCTCCTGCTCCTCCCTCGCTCACACAAGTCGCCCATCCTGTGAGAATGTCGCCTCCGTCCTGTAAGCTCGTTCGTATCGGCTCTCGTCTTCTACTGTACAAGCCCCTTCATGCCCCCATGATCTACGCCCTCCCTTTCTTCCTTCCCGCCCCCCAAGTAGCCATGCCTCGACCCGAAGGGCTCATTTGCGCTGGCCTACCTCCGGTCTATGGATCAGATCCTTCCACGTGACTATGGTGTCTTCCCTGCATGCGGCCTCGTCCTCCATCGCTTGCGTCTCGCTCTGAGCGCTTGCTTCCGGCCGAAGCACGTCCTGAAGGCCTTTCATCTTTCCAAACGTTCGGTTGCCTTGGTTGACCACTGGCCAGCTCCAGCCGCCCTGAGGACATGTCAGCTGCCGCAGACAGAGCAAGGAGTAGATGCCGTACCTTGGTGCTGATCGATCGTCTCAAGGACCACGAGCAGGCCTTGGAGGCTCTGACGAGGACGGGGAGCGCACGGGAAGTAGGAAACATGCTAGGAGCTTCGTAGGCGGTAGGTGAGTGAGTGTGTATCACAGTGTATGAGGCGTTGGGTGTGTGTAGGGAGGGGGAGGTACAAGTGAGGCTGAGGAGGGGAGGAGGCTGAGGGAGAGGAGGGGAGGGGAGGGCAGGAGAGGACGCGGGAGCGGATGCGGGAGGGAGAGTGGAGGAGGATATTTATAGCGGGGAGTCGATGAGCCGGATACGTAAAATGGGGCCGGCGATATGACGGGCGGTGATGGGGTGAGGAGGGGTGGTGAAAATGGGGGAAGGGGGGTGGGTGGGAAGGGGGCGGTACATGACTACAAGGACACACTGACCGTGATGGGTGAAGATCAGCAGTGTTGTTCTATGACTGCAGTGCTCCATCACAGTCGACCTGTGATGTCCCTAGCCTCACTCTGACGTGCTGCTCACTCTCTCCATTCTCTATGTGCCCGCTACTTGTCACTTGATCAGAAAGTAGCAAAGTTTCCATGCTGAAAGAGAACATCTGATGATATTGATATATATCGAACAAGCAGGTGTGGTTGGAGGGTTGAGAAGAGGGCAAGCAACAGTTTCAGGAGGTCATTGATCGATTTATTGTTATCAACATGCAACTCGTGTGCCTCAGTATGTAAGCAACTAGAACTGTTTTATCAGCATCGAAAGCAAGAGTGCGCTGGCCTACCTCCGGTCTATGGATCAGATCCTTCCACGTGACTATCGTGTCTTCCCTGCATGTGGCCTCGTCCTCCATCGCTTGCGTCTCGCTCTGAGCGCTTGCTTCTGGCCGAAGCACGTCCTGAAGGCCTTTCATCTTTCCAAACGTTCGGTTGCCTTGGTTGACCACTGGCCAGCTCCAGCCGCCCTGAGGACATGTCAGCTGCCGCAGACAGAGCAAGGAGTAGATGCCGTACCTTGGTGCTGATCGATCGTCTCAAGGACCACGAGCAGGCCTTGGAGGCTCTGACGAGGACGGGGAGCGCACGGGAAGTAGGAAACATGCTAGGAGCTTCGTAGGCGGTAGGTGAGTGTGTGTGTGTGTATCACAGTGTATGAGGCGTTGGGTGTGTGAAGGGAGGGGGGAGGTACAAGTGAGACTGAGGAGACTGAGGGAGAGGAGGGGAGGGAGGAGGGGAGGGGAGGGGCAGGAGAGGACGCGGGAGCGGATGCGGGAGGGAGAGGGAGAAGGGTTCTAATAATTCATAGGCGTATCCTCGATACGTAAAACCTTTGGGGGACGGTGGTAGGGGTGGTCCTGGGGGGAACACAGGGGATACGTCGGTATCAGCGTCGGTATATGATTGGCTATGATAGGAGGGGTGGGGTCATATTGGGAAAGAGGAGGGGTGAAGGGGGGAGGGTACGTGACCAGCATGTTTAGTCCTGTGTGCATAAAGCCGTTACATTAATGTAACGATACAAATAGCAACCAACCAGCGCGACATGTAGGTGATGAACGAAGTCTGGACAAGACCTGAGCAGCTGAATGAAGTAGAGAAGATTCATCAGCCCAGTGGGTGTCACAAACTCTCTTTCACAGTCCAGCAGGTTTCACGGCATCTTTTCCACAGTTCCAGTGCAATCTCTCTGATGGTAATAACATTCGAACTTGGAGAAGAAAGAGTTGAACTCCTAGAAATAGACTGAAACGAGCACTTCATATCATCCAACATCCCTTGAATGTGATTCTTCTATAAGATACGAACTGATCAAAATAATGTCAAACAGTCACTGCTGTCATGTCAAGTGAACAATAGTAGTAGGAGCAGGAGCAGGAGCAGGAGCAGGAGCAGGAAGAGTATCTCAGTAACGAACATCGCAGTAAACGAGGAACAAGACGATTGCAAGCTAAGGCTACCAAACGCCCACAGGCCACAAGCGATTGAAGATTGTTTCTTTGTCAAAAAAATTGCATGAGAAAAGTTGATTACTATGTTGTTTGTGATTCCGCCGTGCAATGACAGGATCGTATTCACACCACAGCCCATTCGTGCATGATGCTGGGCACAAATGTGATGCTAGTCCAATCTCGACCCTCCTGCTGCTCTGCTGTCACCGAGTTGTCTCGGCAATTCCGACGGTCACGGTGGCTCGATGGGGAGGAGGAGGATGTGAGTATTTTATAAGTCATTACAAGAAGGAGGGGACGGGAATGCTGAGAGAGAAGATTCCGTCCAGGATCCAGTCGGGTTGCTTGTGGTTGGTGACGTCCAGACAGGACCTGAGACAGTCGCACCACCTGCAAAGCCACCAGCTCAGAACGCTGCTGGCCGCGTGCACTTGGGGAGAACCTCCTGCGATCCTCTTCGGAGCTGGAGGAGAGCAGGTACGTCAGCCCTTCCCCGTAATTGGTCTCTAGCACGAAACAGTTCGTCCTGCCAAGAGACATAAGAGACATTAGTTGCACCCAGCCATCCTGCTAGTCCTCATCTTGCCTTCCGTAGGCGTCATCGACCACCTTGACCTGCGCCAGCGTCAAGATGATGGCAGTCACAGAAGCGACGCGCTCACGCTAGTTGAGTGATCTAGCGTGATCCGCTCGATGGCGATGAGCTTTCTGCTGTCCTGATAGTAGTAGAGGCTCTGCGAGCAGAAGGGTCATGGCGATGGATACAGGGAGTGAGGCGACCTGGTCGACAAGAACAAAGTATCTTGGCTTCCAGATGCCACTGGGGCCATCGAGACCAAGAAGGGTGCCTTCGCAAATGGTTTTCAACTGACACCATTTGTCATGCTCATTGCCTCCCTGTCCCTGGGTCACCTCTAGAGACTCGGGGACCCAAATCTGCTGCGATCGCTGCAAGTTTGATGGGTAGGATGGATCTTCTCGGCTGCTGACAGAGTATACGGAGGGCAGGCTTTCTTCCTTGTAGTCGCGAAAAACAGCAGCTGACAAGAAGCTAGTCACGAGTCAAGATACACAATCATGAGACTTACGTTCATCCGGGAAGGAAGTCTTGACGACGATGGGTGCTCGATTTCTGTGCAGGTCTCCTTCATCCTGCGGATATCTAGTCAGCTTGTTTCAACAGCCGAATCAAATCACCTTGAAGACGAACTGCTCTTGATGTTGAGAATTGAGATGATGATGGTCGTTGTAAAACTGGTTTTGATCATGAGATTGCAAGACTTGAGCAGCCGCAGGGGGTTGATAGGAAAACAGTTGAGCGTATGGAGCATGGTCAGTGGAGAAGTTAGAAGACGTGTAAGCGGTCTGAACATCGCTCCTGTTCAAGATGTATGCTGGAGTACTGTCATAGATCCTGTGATCGGCTTCCAACTGCAAGGGCTGGTCCGCCATCGATGTCTCATTCTGACCATGATGATATGAACATCGAGACAACAAGGCCGAGGGGACTCACCTCGGATTCAGAAGACTCAGTGATTTCAAGAGATTCAACTTGATCACAGGCGGCGTCTTCGTATGTAGTGTCTCTGAACAAGTCTTTCTGCACGTGCTCGATTCGAGGCTCGTCAGGGAGTGTGTGAGTTATCATTTGCCTTCCTGATGACGCCATGTTGTCAAGCGATCCATGTTCTTCTCCATTCGCATGCCGCTGGTTTGAGATTCCAGTGTTGTTGTTTTGAATCCTATCCATGGAAGAGGCTCAGGTTCGGACGATATCGTGTCCTCCCCATGATACTCCGCTGGTGATTTTTTGGCAACGACTTTTTGAGCAGCAGCCCCAGAGTAGTGGGTCTGAATCTCAGAGTAGTGGGTCTGAATCTCACTGATTCGCATGGGAACGAGCGATCGTCCGTTCAGCGAGCTCAAGACGTCATCTTCTTTCTTCGCAGATGTGATTACGTTCGCTTTGAGGGGAACAGCCTTCTCTGCCTCAGGAGTTGCTATCGGGGCAGTGACGGGAGATTGGTTCGGTTTAGCTGCAAGAGAGGTCAGCCTATGGCATTGTTGTTACACGTAAAGGTCATACCGATGGACTTGGACGGAGCAGACCTTTCATCTTCTCCTGGTGTTGAGCCTGCAACGATGGGCTTCTCGGCTGACTTGGATGGCTCAGCTTCTGACTGGATGAAAGCAGCTCGAGCCATCTCAAAGCGAGCGTGCGCCTCAGCACGTTGCCGGTCAGCTGCTTCCTTATCATAGATGTTGTCTCGCTCCATCGCTGCGATGTTCTCGAGCGTGTCGTTGAGCATTCGTTTTGCCTTGTCCAGGCTGTCTGTCGGATTTCTCGGAGTCTTCGGCGTTGGAAACGATGCCTGCGGCGAACATTTCATGGCTAGCTCCTTATCCAGCATGGCCTTTGCCCGCGAGACCGGCCCATCTTCCGAGCGTTGAGGTGTCCTGTGCTTAGTTGCGGGAAGAGGCGGCTCTTGCTGCACTCCAGGAGTGTCGAAGATGGAGCTAAGCTTCAGAATCACCTTACCGGAACCTGCCATGTTGAGTTAATCATCCCAAGAGGTAAGCTTCATCAGCATGATACATCAATCCATAAAAGTAGGAGAAGCCTAAAACAGACATATACCGAGCTGAGCTCGGCCTTGGAGAAGAGCAGCAGCATTAAGGCACTGGCGAATGGATGGGGCAGCAGCAGCAGCAGCAGCAGCAGCAGCAGCAGCAGCGTTGCACAATAAGCATTGCAGCAGCAGCGTTGCACAAAAAGCACAGCAGCCGCGACAAGAGCAGAAAAAGCAAGGGAGAGCAGCGGGATCGGCGGGAGCACGAGCACGAGCAGCAAGAAGAGAAGAAGAAGAAGAAGAAGAAAGTAAGGAGGAGCAGAGGCAGGAGGAGCCTCGGAGCAGGAGGAGGAGCAGGAGGTTCATCGCTCACTTCGCTTGTCAGCGTCTTCCGGCATGGTCCACGGCGTTTGACTCAGTGGGCCCAACGAGGACCCTACCTCCCCCCAGGAGTTTTTGACCCTAATGACCCGTCCATTTGACGACCTTCAACCAATCATATCCGACCACCCGTCCCAGTGCAACACAAACGACTCGTATGGTACCCCACCCTATGAAAGCTTGGACAAATCGGAAAAGTCCGAGTGAACAAGGTGGGGGTGGGGTGTCACTGCCGACGGATGGAGGGTACTGCAATGTAAGGATGGTACAAAAGTACGGAGTAAATGGACGGGTGCTTGTTTAGCTTCCAGGGTAGGGTACTGCCGCCGGGCTGCCGGGCCGCCGCCGACTCAGCGGCCGGGCCGGGCCAGCTGAGATCTCGGGGCCCCCGGGGATCAAGTTCACGAAGTCACTAGTAGACTCCCGATGACGGCAGAGAGCAGCACTGAGGGCATTGACTCAGCGCGGACTAGGCTAGTCCGGAGGCTTCCCTTAGCCTTTAGAAGGATTAGCATGTTCAGCTAGTAGAAGGTCTGTTCTCTCCTCATGCTGTATTGTATGCTACGCTGATCTAGCATCGCTAGTAACACAATGATCACTGTAGATGTCTCACCTCATTTATTTGAGGGATGGAGTGTTAATCTTTCATGGCTCGTTGGGACGAGAACGAGCGACGTTTGTGAACATGAAGATGCTAGGGAATAAGCTTTAGAGATGGTTTACGATCACAGTTGTCATGGAGGAAAGGCGAAGACCATTTTAAGGGTAGGTATCCTTTCGTACCGCAACTCTTCTGAGGAATGTCTTCCAGCGAAAAAGTTTCAAACAGCGATCAGTTCAGTCCCGCACAGTCACTCGAATTTAATTTCATTAATTCTATCTCCTGACATTGCGAAGTTCATCGAGATGTCTCTCGGATCATGAGCGCTTGGGAGCGTGATGATGGGAGCAGTCAACTAGCTTATGGTACGTTTTGTCGGTTTTCATGATCTGTCCTGTAAATCCCTGACAGTTTCATTGCCGCATACGGCACAATGAAAATAAAAGTATTCCTTGTTTTCATGAATGCCTGGCCTGTTCGGATTGAATCATACACGATGCAATGGAATACATCAAAAGCCCTTAGATCAAACTTTCTTGATCATCTTTGTATACGGAACCGTGAAAAATGGATAGATCATTGAACAAAGTGAAAAGTGAATAGATCATTGAACAAAGTCAATTCTGTTGGAGCATCGCTCCTATTTATGATTTGTTGGAGGTGTTCATTCAGTAATGCTATGAGCGATATTTCTGTCTAGACCAATGTTTCCATGTCGTGACTCGCTTCGATGGCTTCAGTGTTAGAAGCTCTCTCCAACACACACTAAATCACGCACTGTTCTCAATGCCATGAATGTAGTGTTGTTCTAGTCGACCAACTACCCAAAGGAGAGTACATCTTCCATCAGAGCGACTCGTGACACTCGGTCGCTCTGGACAACCACCAAGTATATTCAAGATACACTCAGATCATCAAATTTGGTTGGAAGGGTGTCTTCATTACCTATGAGTTTCAGTACATCAAAGACTACCAGCGGAAGAGCCCGAGCCGAACATGTCATCAAGGCCGAAATCAAGCGCTACAGACCCCCTCTCTACATCCAGAAGTTGATCTTGTGCATTCTGCTGGCGATCTAATGGGTCGGAGGCTCCAACGGTTGTGATGTGCCCAATGCCTGCTGGCTTGATTCTGCGATGCAAGCGCGTCATGGCAACATGCAGTCGGGGGTCATGGGCGAGCTTAGCACGACGCAAGACTTGACATCGGGTCTTGATGCTTCCCGGTCTCTTGTTTCTGTCTCTACCGCAGTTATCATCTCGTGCTCTACCTCAACAGCACGCAAAGGCTCGTGGAATGGGAGCTCGCGGACGCTAGAGCGCAGAGGTCGACAAGTTTATTGTCAGATGCAATGCAGACTGCAAGGAGCATTGCGTGTTGAGATCAGCGAGAGTCTTCGCATCAGATCTTTGACGCCGTCAAGCTCGCAACGACGGCAAGAAGGACTGTGGCAAAGGACGTGGGTGCCGAGCCCATAGCTGCTGAGCTTACTTTGGACACAGGTGTTGTTGCAACCGCTGCTGTCGTGCTCGAGGGACAGCTGGTGTCCGCACAACTGCCGTCGGCCTTGGACGATGCGATCATAGTATCGAGAGCAGCGCTAGAAAACTCGCAGACGTTGGAGTAGGCGGTCCTCATTGAGCTGCAGCATTGCGCTACCTTAGGCTCAGTCGTCGTCGAGGGGCATTGAGAATCAGAAGTGCATCCCACCATCCCTGAGAATGTGAAAGAGGCAAGCGCGCAGTATGTCGCGCAGTCGGATCCCTTTGCCTTCTGCAATCATGAAACCAGTCACTATGCTACAAGCACGCTACTCTCTGACTTACATTGGTAGTGCACAATGCGTCAATGGATGTCTTGCATGCTGTAGCGTTGAACGTGGCTAATTGCAGAGTATTATTTAATGATGCAAGGCCTGCATCAGCCACGGTTTGCGACGCACAGCTCCCAAACTTCAAGATCAAGTCAGGACATCCCCCTATGACAAGCGTCAGCTCAAGTATCTCTCAATCACCCTTGACAGGCATGAGGGAGGTGGATACGCCGCGACGGGAAGAACGAGGAGGAAGATGTGAGACAGGAGGAGGAGGAGGTGGTGGTGGTGGTGGTGGCTAAAGAGGAGGAGAGAGGAGAGAGATGGCTACCAGCAGCAGCTTTCTTCTCTGCTTTGTAGCATGTGCCAGCAAGAGCAGCTGCTACGAGCGTGAGGGATAGAAAGGCTCTCAGGGACAGCATGGCGAGTATCGCAGTTGTAGCGTTGCCTCTTCTTTGTTTTCTTTATTACCCCTTGGGAACTTTTGAGGGAAGTTAACATGGTCTGAATCACCCTCTGAAATTTGAAGCATCAATAGGGCATGTTTGTAAGATTTGAAATGTTGCTGAAGTTGAACGAGGCTACTATCAGTCAGTACTGACAAATGATACTACCACTAACTGATGAGCAAAACAAGAGAATTCTTTATATATTGATATTAAAGTAAGTAACTGGTACAAATATGTTTACCATATATATCACTAATTTACTCATTTGTCAGTACTGACTGTGGGTACAAATTAGTACCAGAGTTTTGAACCTGAAGCATTTCAACGAGCCCTGAAAGATCCAGTCCTTGTTTAATATTGAAATTTCATCGGAAGATTTCAGATACTAATTTCGTGCGAGCTCGAATCTGATAGTAGCCTCGTTCAACTTCAGCAACATTTCAAATTCATTCCGTATTTTGAAACAGGTTTCGGAAAGGGATATTGATATTGAAATTTCAACGGAAGATTTCAGATACTAATTTCGTGCGAGCTCGAATCTGATAGTAGCCTCGTTCAACTTCAGCAACATTTCAAATCTTACAAACATGCCCTATAGATGCTTCAAATTTCTGAGGGTAATTCAGACCATGTTAACTTCCCTCAAAAGTTTCCAAGGGGTAATAAAGAAGTCAAGAAGAGAACGCTTCAACTGCGATACTCGCCATGCTGTCCCTGAGACCCGGCCTTTCTATCCCTCATTCCGTATTTTGAAACAGGTTTCGGAAAGGGATGTTGATATTGAAATTTCAACGGAAGATTTCAGATACCAATTTCGTGCACGCTCCGAGTCGAATCTGATAGTAGCCTCGTTCAAATCTTACAAACATGCTATAAAGAAGAGGCAACGCGTCAACTGCGATACTCGCCATGCTGTCCCTGAGAGCCTTTCTATCCCTCACGCTCGTAGCAGCTGCTCTTGCTGGCACATGCTACAAAGCAGAGAAGAAAGCTGCTGCTGGTAGCCATCTCTCTCCTCTCTCCTCCTCTTTAGCCACCATCTCATCCTCCTCTTCCTCCTCCTGTCTCACATCTTCCTTGCGCGTCGCAAGCCGTGGCTGATGCAGGCCTTGCATCATTAAACAAGACTCTGCAATCAGCCACGTTCAACGCTACAGCATGCAAGACATCCATTGACGCATTGTGCACTACCAATGTAAGTCAGAGAGTAGCGTGCTTGTAGCATAGTGACTGGTTTCATGATTGCAGGAGGCAAAGGGATCCGACTGCGCGACATACTGCGCGCTTGCCTCTTTCACATTCTCAGGGATGGTGGGATGCACTTCTGATTCTCAATGCCCCTCGACGACGACTGAGCCTAAGGTAGCGCTATGCTGCAGCTCAATGAGGACCGCCTACTCCAACGTCTGCGAGTTTTCTAGCGCTGCTCTCGATACTATGATCGCATCGTCCAAGGCCGACGGAGGTTGTGCGGACACGACAGCAGCGGTTGCTACAACACCTGTGTCCAAAGTAAGCTCAGCAGCTATGGGCTCGGCACCCACGTCCTTTGCCACAGTCCTTCTTGCCGTCGTTGCGAGCTTGACGGCGTCAAAGATCTGATGCGAAGACTCTCGCTGATCTCAACACGCAATGCTCCTTGCAGTCTGCATTGCATCTGACAATAAACTTGTCGATTGATTGAAGAAGTGGCTTGAGACCGAAGAGAGAAGCTTGAGCAGCCAACTGTTTGTTGGATTATTTCAGGTATAGTCAATTCTGTCTATTGTAGAGATTTTGAGACTGTGTTGCTGATCAATCTTGATTGAGCTAGTTACATTAGGTTATTCCAGCCTGGGTAGGAGCCGAGGGATCATGCGAGAGAGCAGGCGATGAACGTGTCGGCTTGTTACAGAAAGGGTAACAGGGATCAGGACAAAGAGCAGTAGCGCAAGGCTCCTGTGAGGAGGACGGCAAGACTCATGCGAGAGCGATACTGCAAAGGCGGCCCGACCGTTGGCTGGTGGCCCCTGTGGCAGCCGTGCTTCTGCTCTGCTCTCTGCTCTGGTGTACCAACCCGAGTGCCCCCCGGCCTCTGTCTTCGAGCGCCGCAGCAGTGCTGCTGTCTGACTTCTCTAGCTGGCTCGAAGTTGTCGCCATGGCTGCATGCACTGGGGCCCTGTCCCCCCTTGGGTTTGAAGGGTTGCCCGAGGAGGTGAGTGGAGGGGTACTATTTGAGGGATAAGGAGGGGTAGTAGTCGGAAACGGTTTCAGTCAAACCTTTTGTTGGGAAGGAAGGGGGGTGTAGAGGCTCTGGTAACTTATGACGGGAAAGGGGTGGGTGGACAAGGTTTATATGGGGGGTAGTCGAGCAAGGGAAAGTGAAGAGTGATGTGGGTCAAATGAGAGAAGAGGATCAGTCATGGCAGCAGTCATGGTGGAAGTAGGGAAAGAGGGAGGAGAGATGGATAGAGGAGAGGAGGAGGGAAAGAGAGATCACAGCAAGAAATGAAGAAAGACAGAAAGAGAGAGAATTATGAAAGAAAATGAAGAGATTGAATGAAGGGGGAGAGAAGCAGATAGTGTTTGCTGCAGGATGATTTCATTGATTGCGAGCAAGATCTCTGACAAGATTGAAGCATTTACAGGAAACAAGATTGCACATATGAGGGAAGTTCTTTGAGGGGGAATTCTTGAGTGACAAAACAAGATACTGACTGAAAGAAAATGGCTGCATCAGTACCAGTGATTAAAGCAAACCAACAACAATCATCAATGAGAAACGTATCAAAACCATCCCCAGAGATTCGCTCTCTCGCAAATCTGCAGCATGACAAGACATTCAAACTAGCAGAATGCGGCAAGCAGCTTCGATCTGGCATCCTCGAGAAGAAGATCGCTGGTACAGTCGTCACATGGAAGACACAAGGCGTCGTCCTCACCGACCGCATGATCTGCTTCCTCAACGACGATGGCGTCATCGAGGACGACGAGACCGTGATCGACTACATCCCGCTGCATGAGGTGGTGCAGCTGATGATGGAGGGGGAGAACAAGAGCGAGCGCGAGGAGAAGCTTTGCCTCATCATCCGCACGGTAGAGGGAGGACACAACTCCGGGCGTACGTACGTGTATCGGATGAAGACGGAGGCGGAGTGCCTGGAATGGCACAAGGACATGTCGACGGGGCTGAAGCTGGCGATGAAGGCGAAGCGGCAAGAGCAAGAGCTGCAAGAGATCGGGGACAGCAAGTATCTGTGGCTGCGCTTCAAGGCGAAGAAGCTGATCAAGGCGCGGACAACACACATAGGTAAGCAGTGAGGAGGATGGAAGGAGGCAGGAGGAGAAGAAGCAGGACTGGTAGGGAGGGGAAGAGCAGGACAAGCGAGGGAAGGAGGAAGGAGTGTTGAGATGTGGTTGCATGTCGTGCTTGATGACATTCGGCAGACACGTCGGTACTGACGGGTGCGTGCAGTGATGTCAGTGCTGATCTTCATCAACTTCTTCGTGGATGTGTACGAGGCCGAGGAGCTACCATCCGTCTCGTCTCTAGAGGGATGGATAGTCCGACTGGTCGGTATCGTCGTTACAGCTTTCTTCACAGTAGAGGTGTCGGTAGCAGCGTTCGCCATGTCCGAGAACCACTTCAAGCCCTTCTACTCAGACCCCTGGAACATCATGGACCTCATGGTCGTCGTTGTCTCACTCGTAGTCACTCCCTTCGAGACAGACCCGCAGCTGAAGGTGTTGGGGCTTGTGCGGATCTTCAGGTCAGGAGGAAGGAGGAGGGAGGGGCGAGGCTGGTGAGGAGACGGGAGGCTGACAGGGAGGTACAGGGTAGCGCTTGTGTTCCGACAGGTGAAGAGCTTGAACAGAATCATCACGGCGCTCGGGAGGGCGGTGGTGCCGCTGATGA
>NW_005434507.1:0-3122 GCF_000315625.1 Guillardia theta CCMP2712
TCGTCCTCGTCCCCCTCTCCCCTTGCCCTGCTCCTGCTCCTGCTCCTGCTCCTGCTCCTGCTCCTGCTCCTGCTCCTGCTGCTCCTGCTGCTCCTGCTCCTGCTCCTGCTCCTGCTCCTGCTCCTGCTCCTTCTTCTCACCAATCAGAGAAAAACTTCCAGAAGAAATGTCCGGCCAAGTTCAGCAACAACTCCTGCACATCTTCCTCAGCACAGGGAGCGAGAGCAGAACTTTCTCATCACCGCAAGGAACAAAAGCGTGAACATGATGTCAAGGTTTTCAAACATTGTCGCTGATCTGGTAGTGCCAACAACAGGGCAAGCAGGCAAGTCAGTGCAAAGGAAGGCTGTTACAAGGAAGGAGAGTACTTAGATCCTTGTTCTGGCAAGAGCTGAAGCTCAGCAGCTGTAACGGCGAAGTTTCCGGCGATCAGGGCAGCGATCAGGGACTGGAAGAGGAAGTGAGCGGAAGGAAAAAAAGGGAAGGGAGGAAAAGAGAACGAGGAGGAGGAGGAGGAGTAAGATCATAAAGAATAGGAGGAGCAAGACGAACAGCAGAGATAGGAGCGAAAGGGGAAGAGGAGGAGCATGAGCAGGAGCAGGGAGCAGGAGCAGGAGCAGGGGCAGGGGCAGGGGCAGGAGCAGGAGCAGGAGCAGGAGCAGGAGCAGGAGCAGGAGCAGGAGCAGGAGCAGGAGCAGGAGCAGGAGCAGGATTTATCTCAAGATTTATCGCACGCGCTATCATGATACCTGGAATGGACGGTAGTTGTAAAATTTAGAAAGCTGCTCTTGAGATCTGGTGACTGAAGATGGAGAAGGAAGCAAAGAAGACCATTGTGATAATGATTGAGGAGGAGGATGAGGAGGAGGAGGAGAAAAGGAGGAGGAGAAGGAGGAGGAGAAATGGAGGAGGAGGAGAAGTTACCAAGCAGAACAAGAACGATCGAACATGAATATAAATCAAGAAATGATTCAGCTGACATCATTCAAAATCATCAGGTAGACAAAAAGTGACTAGAAAAGAACTGAAAGGCGACAGGTATGGAAATCGATCATCAACACTGTCATCAACACTGTCAGCACAACAAAACACTCAAATCAATATTGTTCTTGTTCTTTGACATACTGAAATTTTCTCGTTTCCATCTTTTAGTCGCCGTTGCCTTCGTCTCCTTGATCTTCACATCAAGTAGTTCACTCTCACATCTTCATGAATGTTCACTTGTCATGCCTTAGTCAGCCAATTCGCGGTTTCTCTTGACGACCCTGTCATGCTCCGAAAGTGATACGTACGACCTGTGTGTCGTCATCGCACAACCGACATTACAATTCTCATCAACATCGTCATCATCATCATCATCATCTCCATCTCCATCTCCATCTCCATCATCATCATCGTATCTCCATCATCATCATCATCGTCATCGTCATCGTCATCGTCATCGTCATCTCCTTCTTCAATATCAATTTGAGGAGATACACGTATTGGCAAAGGTTGCAGGAAAGGGAGAGGGAACATACCAATGCAATCGAAACATCATCGAATATAGTTGAAGCAGCACCTGAGTTGTATCCATCCAGAGATGTCAAGATGTAGAATTCAGAGTTTGCATCGATGGCTCTGCCTCATCGTATCAAACAAACATGAACAAGAACAATCCTCGCCTCCCTCCTCTCCTCTCCTCTCCTCTCCTTCTCCTTCGTCCTCGTCCCTCTCCTCTCCTCGTCCTCTCCTCTCCTCTCCTCTCCTCTCCTCTCCTCTCCTCTCCTCTCCTCTCCTCTCCTCTCCTCTCCTCTCCTCTCCTCTCCTCTCCTCTCCTCTCCTCTCCTCTCCTCTCCTCTCCTCTCCTCTCCTCTCCTCTCCTCTCCTCTCCTCTCTTCTCCTCCCCTCTCCTCACTTCCAACATTTTTGTCATTCCCTATTCCATAATCATCACCATCTTCATCTCCATCATCATCGTCTCGATGGTCATCCTCCTCCCCCTCCTCCCCCTCCTCCCCTCCCCTCCCCTCATCAGCATCATCATCATCATCATCATCATTATCATTTCATGATAATTTCATCATCACCACCACAACATATCTATCAGCAAACAGCTTCTTCTTCCTCGGCATCAATCTCACGTCGACTCATGCTTGATCGCAGTTGGAGGAGATCCAATCTCAACAGAGACTATCTGTTAACACAAGATGAGCAATTTGCATCACAGCTCCTTACACGTCGACCTCGTGCAACGGTATGGAATCAAGAACCTTCCGAAGCGTTATCAACACGCGCAAACCAAGACTTTATCAACAATGATACTCCGGACGAGAATAAGAAACACAATGAGGAAGAGGACGAGGACGAGGATAACGACGACGATGATGACGATGAAGAGGACGAGGAAGGCAGGGGGAGTGGGAGACGGAGGAGCAGAAGGATGAGGAGGAGAGCACAACAACACAAACATGGTGGCCAAACCTTGTTCCCACCATCCCAGGAGAGAGCAAGCTCTCTCGGTGAAAGCACAACCCTTCTCTGCAGCAGCGTCTCAGCTCGACGAGCTCACCAGCTGGCCAAGAGCTGGAGCACTCCTCCCTTACCAGCTGCCACTCCCCTCCCCACACGCTGTAGTAGAAACTGCAGACGAGAAACCGTGAGCAGCAGGATCAAGACAGCGAAGGGTGCTCTACGTTGACTCTGAGATCTTCTGCGCATTGCTCGGCATGTCCCGTTGCTCGTTGCCGTCATCGAGGTCGTTGGCATGGAACAGCCTCTTGGAGATCGATCGTGTGAAGTTGGCAGTGGAGGCTACGAACGCCATGGCAGCTGGCAAGCTCCCGTTAGTCTTGGTGGCTGGTCAGCTGGGAAGTGGAGGTACCTCAGATGTATCAGAGGGAGTGAAGTTTTCTTCTTCCTACCCACACCTTCCTCGTCTTTGAGTTTGCTGCTGCAGGTGTGCTATGCCAGGGTCGACCTGAGTTCATCTCTTAGAGTTGCTACACTCAGAGCCCTCTACCCTCCCTAACTCAATCCTTCACCATCCTCCTCTCCTCTCCTCTCCTCTCCTCCCCTCTCCTCTCCTCCCCTCCCCTCCCCTCCCCTCCCCTCCCCTCCCCTCCCCTCCCCTCTCCTCTCCT
>NW_005434507.1:3222-9613 GCF_000315625.1 Guillardia theta CCMP2712
CCCCTCCCCTCCTCCTCTCTTCTCCTCTCCTCTCCTCTCCTCTCCTCTCCTCTCCGCGCTCTTCCTCCCTTCAGCGGCTTGCATGAAAATCTCCAACAAGCAGTCAAACGCGCTGACTGTTTTCAAGGCTAGTCAATCAACGACCGGCCCCGCAGCAGTCGGTGGCACCCCCGCGGCAGCCCCCACGGCCCGACTCTGCCCGGCAGTCACGTACGCCGCGGCCCGGCGGCCGGGCCGGGCAGCAGTGCGGCCCGGCGACTCAGCCTGCCCGGCAGTGACGCCGCCGACGGTCGCGGGGCGGCGGCAAGACGGACTCTGTACTCTAAGTGCCATCCGGCCGAAGGACCGTGAGGCGGAAGTGCAAGAAACTTGCCTTGAACTGACCATCATGCCGCAGTGAGCGCGGCCGTGCGGCCGCGATCAGCGGCCGGGCGCCGGAGGCTGGCAGCGGGCCCCCTCCGCAGTGCAAAGCATACCGTCGATCCGGGCAAAGTTTGCCACTTCCGAAGTTCAGTGAGTCACTCTTTCGGCGCCGAAGGCCCGGGCCTCAGTCACTGGCTGTCACGTGACTCACCGGGCTGGGACGGTCCGACGTCACTGCCACGAGTCACGCGCCGGCGCTCGGCGTGAATGCTTCGGCGTGAGTCGATATCGCGCCATATCCATGCGACTCGGAGGAGGCTTCCTCCTCCTCTCCTCCTGCCCCCTCCCTCCTGACTTCTTCTCCCTCCCCCTCTCCTCCTGCCCCTGCGGTGCCCCTCGCCTACACGACGACGGCCCGGGCCCTGCCTCTTCTGCTCCTCGACTCAAGCTGACCCCCTCCCTGAGCAAGCGGACGCTGAGGAGGAGCAGCTGTCCTCGCCTTCCCCCGACGACTCTGCCGGGCTGAGCTCTTGCTCGGACCTCCTCCTCGCATCCCAAGACCGATCCCGCTGGGACGCCGACGCCCGCAGGACCCACAGCCAGGCCTGCACGGGCAAGAGCCGGCTGAGCGCGCAGGAGAGGCTCGACATCGTGTGCATGTACTACACGGCACCGGCAAAGACGAGCTGCCGGAGGACGGTGCACCAGTGGGACATCGCCAAGGCGTACGGGAAGAGCCGAAGAGGAAGAAGCGGGCTATGCAGCATCATTTGGAGGGAAAGAACCAAGGGCAGAAGCATTGTGCTGAGCTCAAGCATCAGCGTTAGCGGATGAACAAGAAGAAGGAGGAGAAGAAGAAGAAGAAGAAGGAGAACAAGAAGAAGAAGAAGAAGAAGAAAGGAGGAGGGAGAGGAGGAGGAGGAGGGGGAGGAGTCCTGCTCTGTCAAGTTTTGTCTGGTGCTGTCCTCTCCTGTCCTCTTCTGTCCTGTCCTGTCCTCTCCTGTCCTGTCCCGGCCTCCTGTCCTCTGCTCTGCTCTGCTCTCCTCTCCTCTCGTCTCCTCTCCGCTCTGCTCCGCGCTCTTCTCCCCTTGCTTGCATGAAACCTCTCAGTCTCGAAAAAGCAACAAGGCTAGTCAATCAAAGACGGCCAAGTTTCCGAATCAGTACTGAGTGCCCGGCCTCTTCCGCCGGGCCCGGGCCCGGCCGGCCGGGGCTTGCCCTGTCACAGAAGTTCTAGGCTAACGGAGTTATATAGTAGTAAACCGAAGGAACTCACTTGCGACCTCTTTACTCAAAGTTAAGTTAAAAATCAGTACGAGGACAATCAGGAGAGTCGAGGAGGCTTGACCCTGACACTGTCGCACAGGCCAAACGGACCCAATCGGGCCTGCCAACTGCTGTCCCCCAAACTTAACTGATACCTTTACTTAACAGCGCGCAGGCGACCAGCGCCATGCCAGGGATGTCGCTGTGGCCGCCGCCGAAGGAATGAGACGCATACCGGCCCGGGAATGCACCCGCGATGATGGTAGCGAAGGACAGGGAGGCCTTGAGCTGACGAAAGATCCTGGACCGGATGCATTTGCAAGTCGGATCACCTGAGACGTCTAGATACCGTTCTCGATTTTTGCGTGTCATATTAAGAATGGAATGTGAAGAAGAAGAGGAAGATGTAAGGGGACAGATAGAATCAGTGAGTGGAATCTGTAAGAGATTGGATGGGAAAGAGATTGGATCTGTAAGAGATTGGTCAACCCGAAGACCTCCTCTTGGAGTTCTGTAAGCCAACTGATTACTTTGCTGTGTGAGAAGAGAGCTTGTTGCTTGTCAGCAGCTTCGGAGTTGAGCACGAAATCGCAGTCCAACCCCTGAGAAGATCAAGAGTTGCTGGAAAGACGGGGGTCGGTTTCTTTGTACATGAGGAAATGCTCGCACCAGCAAATGTCTTCGTTGCGCTAGTGATAATGACGAAAAAACCACTTGAAGTTTAAGTTTCAGTCAAACATGTCTCTAAGGTCTGGCGTCAGGCATGTTTCCAGAAGGAACAACCGCTCAAAGACTTTCGGTGGAAGATTGATACAACCATATATTGGAGTCCTACAAAGGTCTTCATAGATGAGGCGGCAGTGGGTGTCACGAAATTGACCTTAGCTCGGGAAAGGATGCAAATCCGTTGACGGAAGAGAATTACATGGGCGTAAGAAGATAGGATCGTGGGCAGCCTGACATATGTCACATTTAGTTGGGATGTCATCTGTAGATCCGTGAATACGGTTCAGATCCTGCTGCATGCAACACATCTGATGGCAAGATGATCATATGTGCGTTGGTGTTCCGAGCCTGGAGGATTTGAAACGCAAGGTTGCAGAAAACAACGATTCAGTCGCAGGCATGCTGAAGGAGATTCCGGAGATAGGGCAACATGCGACAGAACACCAGGAACAGGAAGAGGAACCTGACCTCGGAGACGTAAAAGCTGGCGCACTGCTGAATCGGAGCACTGTACAGTGTGTCAATGGATCGAGCTGGCGTTATTCACACTGTGACTCAGACTGATCAAGCTGATCTGAAAACGATTCGAATTTCTGGAGAAACGAAATGTTTCAACAGTGCATGGAATCTTTATCACTCTGGCAAACATGCCAAAGGGATACCTCCTTCGGAGAAAATGCAACGAGCAAATTTTGACAGAGCATGCAGCAAACGGTTTGCAGGCATAGCTTATCTCATGAAGTGCTTTGACCAATTCATCCGGAGAAGTGTAATGGAACTGAATTCCTTCTTTGATAGTCGGTGAGAATCTTTGATGTTTCAAGGCCGAGATGAAACATTCAAGAAATATCTAAAAGATTTCATCTCGTGGCTCAATCAGAGAGAAGGGGCAGAGAGCTCAAGTGATAGGAGTGGGCAGTTTGCACAGACAAGGTACTTCAAGAACATGTGAAAGAAAGAAGCAAAAACATATAATTCATTGTCAAGTGACAGTGAATGATATCCTAAGTTGTAATAAACACAAGTTGCTCTGGTAAATCTTGTGAAACCTCGTTAGACGTTGCTCAGTTCTGGGTCAAGCAGCGAGATGGAGCTCAGAAATTTGGCCGCAGTTAGTGTTTTGAGTCTTGGACCTCTGAGGCGGGTGCCGTGTGTAAGTGTTTCAGGGTAGGGTGGGTGGATGGGTGAGGTCCTAAAAAGGTCTCTTGGTGGGGTAGGGGTCATATTCGAAAGAAGGTTATGTGAATGTCGGCACACAGCAAACACAACTAGTTTGAAGCAAATAATGTGATATAACGTTAAACTTGAAACAAACACTAAGCAAATAATGTGATATAACGTTAAACTTGAAACAAACACTAAGCAAATAATGTGATATAACGTTAAACTTGAAACAAACACTAAGCAAATAATGTGATATAACGTTAAACTTGAAACAAACACTAAGCAAATAATGTGATATAACGTTAAACTTGAAACAAACACTAAGCAAATAATGTGATATAACGTTAAACTTGAAACAAACACTAAGCAAATAATGTGATACAACGTTAATCATTAGAGAGCTCTAACAATGAAAATGAACCAGCTCAGACAGACTACCTTCACTGTACCTCCACCCCCTCCACAGAAGGGTTGAGAGGGGGTTCAGCAGGAACTTCAAGATCTCGAAAAAAAGAAGTATACTTCTTATACTTCTTATAATAGACCAGGGGGGCATGGGCCGAAGTACTCACCGGTCCTGGTTGTTTTGCTCGAGGGGGTGGGGGTCCCACGGATCCGGGAAAAAGGGGCACAAGCTGGGACCGTTGCAAGACCGTTGACGACCCTCCGCGGGACCCCCTTTTACCGGCGCTTCACCGATGGGGGGACGGGGGTACGGGGGTACGGGTACCCGATAAAGATCCAGCCCCTCCTCCTCTCCTCCCTCCGCAGCTCCTGCCATGTCCCCGTCTCTACCTTTCCTCCTCCCTCAAGACCCCTCCTTCCACCCCTCCTCCCTCCTCCCCATCGACCCCGTCGACGTCCCAGACCCCTCCGCTTCTACCAGTGATGACCGCTGCCTGTCGCCTTGCAGTGTGCTTCACCTCCCCCTCCTCCCTGAGGACCCTTCCTGGCCCGTCGATGCCCCCGACTGTCTGTTCTGGCCCGACGACCCCTCCCTCGACTCCCTCGCGGCTCCCGTGGACGCGAGCTGGGGGTCGGAGACCGGCCGCTGGGACGCGGCGGCGCGGAGCAAGCACAGCTCGGCGTGCATGGGCAGGAGCCGGCTGACCGATCAGGAGAAGCTCGACATCGTCTGCCTCTACTACTCCGCGCCGACCACGACCTCAGCAAGGTGCTGAGGCCGGAGAACGCGAGGGGGGTCATGACGACGGCGCAAGGGCTCATGGTCAGGAGCCGCAACGAGATCCTCGAGAGCATCGCGAAGTTGTCAACCCCCGAGGGTTAATATCATGAACCTTCAGCCTAGCTCAACATAAACGTCCATCTATCTCTCTCTATTCTCGCACAACAAACAAGTCAAGCCAACACTCACTGATAGCTCGCGTCCACGGGAGCCAACACTCACGGGATGCTCAACACCTGAGGAGGAAAGCTTGTCAACATCCAAGGACAGAACACCCCTACTGTCCTCGCCCTCCCCCTACGACTCTGCGGGGCCGAGCCCTTGCTCGGATCTCCTCCTCGCCTCCCAAGACCGACCAGAGGCTCAACAACGTGTGCATGTACTACTCGGCGCCAGCATCGACGAGCTTCCGGAGGACGGTGCACCAGTGGGACATCGCCAAGGCGTACGGGAAGAGCCGAGCGGCGATCAGCAAGGTGCTGAAGCCGGAGTACGCGATAGGGGTGATGAAGACGAAGAAGCGAGCGGGGGTGATGAAGAGGATCAAGGAGGAGGCGAAGAGGAAGAAGCGGGCTATGCAGCATCATTTGGAGGGAAAGAACCAAGGGCAGGAGCATTGTGCTGAGCTCAAGCATCAGCGTTAGCGGATGAACAAGAAGGAGAAGAAGGAGAAGAAGGAGAACAAGAAGAAGAAAAGAAGAAGAAGAAGAAGAAGAAGTCTCGCCTCGTCTCTCCTCTCGTCTCCTCTCGTCTCCTCTCGCCTCCTCTCGTCTCCTCTCGTCTCCTCTCGTCTTCTGTCCTGTCCTGTCCTCTGCTCTGCTCTGCTCTGCTCAGTCCAAATACTCGATTCTTTCGCTGTTGATCCTTATTCGGCCTGTATTCTGTGCGCCTTCTCGTTAAGAGTGGTTTGCCAACGTTGGTTCAGGACGATGATAAGGGAGAAGAACAAGTCAAGGCTGTTGTATCCATGACATTCGGAGGATGCGTCATCTGCTTTCGATCTCCTTCCTCCTCGCACACGCGCGGATAGCGTGGTGCTTGTGCATAGAGTTCTTCAAGTGAACTTAGAGACTTTGTCTTTTGAAAATCTATCTTCTCTCGTCCTTACACTATCTTCTCTCGTCCTTACACTGCTGTATCTTCTCTCGTCCTTACACTGCTGTATCTTCTCTCGTCCTTAGACCACTCCTCGTCTACCTCCTCGTCCTCGTCTCTTCACCATGCCGCCTTCTGCGGCCGATTTTTCGTGCTTGTGTTGTGCTCGTGCTCTATAATCGACGCAGCAGCGATCGCTCTGGTAACCTCTCTCTCTGATCTCAAGGACGTGTGTACAGCACCACCCCTCCCCCCCTCCCCTCCATGCCCATCCCCGTATCTGCCCTTTCCCTGTATACGCCAGGACCAGATCCTGAGCAGCATCACAGTGTCTCCTCCTGCCTCTCAGCCAGGGAGCTTGAGAGCTGTGCTGGTCGGCGGGGGCTCCTCCTTGAGACGCTCCTCCTTGGCGATGTTGTCGAGGATCTCGTTGCGGCTCCTGACCACGAGCCCTCGAGCCGTCGCCATGACCCCCCTCGCGTACTCCGGCCTCAGCACCTTGCAGATCGCCGCACGGCTCTTGCCGTACATCCTTGACAGGTCCTGCTGTCGTATCGCCCGTCGGTGCTTGGTCGTGGTCGGGGCGGAGTA
>NW_005434507.1:9945-23369 GCF_000315625.1 Guillardia theta CCMP2712
CTTGAGGGAGGAAGGAAGGGAGGAGGGAGGGTAGAGATGGGAGCATGGCAGGAGCTGCGGAGGGAGGGGAAGGAGGTTTTGAAAGGAGGTAGCAGGGGGGAGGTACACTCCCCAACTCCGACGACCCGCGGACCCCCACCTCCTCAGAGGCCATCAAGCAGCACCGGTGAGTACTTTCAACATGTTCTTCATCCCTCGACTCGATCGGTCCCCGTACCCCCGTACCCCCGTACCCCCTTTTCCTCATGATAGTGCCCGGGTAAAAGGGGGGTGCGGAGGGTCGTCAACGGTCCCTCTCCGGAAGTAACTTATTATCTTTCTCTTGTTCCCCGATCCGTGGACCCCCACCCCCTCGAACCCATGAACAAGGACCGGTGAGTACTTCGGCTCAGGAGCGCCATGCGACTTTTATCCCCTGGTGGATTATAAGAAGTACACTTCTTTTTTTCGAGATCTTCCTGCCGCACCCCCTTTGATCCACCTTGTAGAGGGGGTGGAGGTACCGGGACAAGGCCGGGGCAACAAGACGACTGCCTGGCTCCCTCCTCGTCTTCTCCCTCGTCCCCGTCGCTTGTGCCTTGCTCGTGCTCGACTCAAGACACGCCGTGGACCACCAACACGCGAGCTGAGAACGACTCGATCATCGTACGGCCATAAGCCATGGCTACAGGCCGTAGGTAGATACAAGCGTGCAGAATAAGGCTCAGGCAGCACAAAGTACTTGGTTGTAGTCCAGCTTTCATCGCCGAAGCTCTTTTATGTATGACATGAATGTCAGTCAGGTATGCCAAGCGCGATCAGCGACGGCCCTACCTTCTCCCATGCCAGGAGGGAGTGAGAAGCGAGCAGATTTTCCTCTTGTCTATCGATGAGCACAGCCCCAGTCGTCACTCACATGCCCAGTAGAAGGTAATCCATCGCCACTTTCTCTCTCTCTCTTTGCCTCCCTCGTCCTGATCTCCTCCTCTGCGGCCGATGGCTTCATCATCACTCCTGTCTCATGACTGACGGCACAACGACTCCAAGTCCAGGGCTGCGAGGCCCTCGGGGGGTCCCGGGCAGCGTCGTGGGGGACTCAATAGCATCAAGCAGGAGCCCGTCAAGCGCTTGTCCTGATGACTCATGATACGGCACACCGTGCCCCGCGCGTGTAGTGAGTAGTTTAGTCAGCGTCCTAGCCGACGGCGGTAGCCTTTCGTGCTCGTGTTGTGCTCGTGCTCTATAATCGACGCAGCAGCGATCGCTCTGGTAACCTCTCTCTCTGATCTCAAGGACGTGTGTACAGCACCACCCCTCCCCCCCTCCCCTCCATGCCCATCCCCGTATCTGCCCTTTCCCTGTATACGCCAGGACCAGATCCTGAGCAGCATCACAGTGTCTCCTCCTGCCTCTCAGCCAGGGAGCTTGAGAGCTGTGCTGGTCGGCGGGGGCTCCTCCTTGAGACGCTCCTCCTTGGCGATGTTGTCGAGGATCTCGTTGCGGCTCCTGACCACGAGCCCTCGAGCCGTCGCCATGACCCCCCTCGCGTACTCCGGCCTCAGCACCTTGCAGATCGCTGGCCGGCTCTTCCCGTACATCCTTGACAGGTCCTGCTGTCGTATCGCCCGTCGGTGCTTGGTCGTGGTCGGGGCGGAGTAGTAGAGGCAGACGATGTCGAGCTTCTCCTGCGCGGTCAGCCGGCTCCTGCCCCTGCACGCCGAGCTGTGCTTGCTCCGCGCCGCCGCGTCCCAGCGGCCGGTCTCCGACCCCCAGCTCGCGTCTACGGGAGCCGCGAGGGAGTCGAGGGAGGGGTCGTCGGGCCAGAACAGACAGTCGGGGGCATCGACGGGCCAGGAAGCGTCCTCAGGGAGGAGGGGGAGGTGAAGCACACTGCAAGGCGACAGGCAGCGGTCATCACTGGTAGAAGCGGAGGGGTCTGGGACGTCGACGGGGTCGATGGGGAGGAGGAAGAAGGGGTGGAAGGAGGGGTCTTGAGGGAGGAAGGAAGGGAGGAGGGAGGGTAGAGATGGGAGCATGGCAGGAGCTGCGGAGGGAGGGGGAGGAGGTTTTGAAGGAGGTAGCAGGGGGGAGGTACACTCCCCAACTCCGACGACCCGCGGACCCCCACCTCCTCAGAGGCCATCAAGCAGCACCGGTGAGTACTTTCAACATGTTCTTCATCCCTCGACTCGATCGGTCCCCGTACCCCCGTACCCCCGTACCCCCTTCCCCCTCCTTGGTAGAGCCCGGGTAAAAAGGGGGTGGGGGTCTGCCATGGCCCCGGCCGTTATTTTATTTTCCCCTTGTCCCCCGATCCGTGGACCCCCACCTCCTCGAGCCCATCACCAAGGACCGGTGAGTACTTTTGCGACTTTTATCCCCTGGTGGATTATAAGAAGTACACTTCTTGTTTTCGAGATCTTCCTGCCGCACCCCCTTTGATCCACCTTGTAGAGGGGGTGGAGGTACCGGGACAAGGCCGGGGCAACAAGACGACTGCCTGGCTCCCTCCTCGTCTTCTCCCTCGTTCCCGTCGCTTGTGCCTTGCTCGTGCTCGACTCAAGACACGCCGTGGAGCCCTAACAAGCGAGCTGAGAACCAATCTGCTTGCTCTCACTCCCTCCAGGCATGGGAGCAGGTAGGGCCGTCAGAGCCGGCTGAGCAGGAGCGTCCCTTTATTTGTGTTGGAACCTTTCCGTTATATCATACCTACCACATGGCAGAATTTATGCGTTCATTCTGTCTGAGTTTCTGAAAGATGTTTTAAGTGGTGAAAGATGTTTTAAGTGGTGAAAGATGTTTTAAGTTGTGAAAGATGTTTTAAGTTGTGAAAGATGTTTTAAGTTAGTTGTGAAAGATGTTTTAAGTTGTGAAAGATGTTTTAAGTTAGTTGTGTAAGATGTTTTAAGTTAGTTGTGAAAGATGTTTTAAGTGGTGAAAGATGTTTTAAGTTGTGAAAGATGTTTTAAGTTGTGAAAGATGTTTTAAGTTGTGAAAGATAGTTGTGAAAGATGTTTTAAGTTGTGAAAGATGTTTTAAGTTGTGTAAGATGTTTTAAGTTAGTTGTGAAAGATGTTTTAAGTTAGTTGTGAAAGATGTTTTAAGTTAGTTGTGAAAGATGTTTTAAGTTGTGAAAGATGTTTTAAGTTAGTTGTGAAAGATGTTTTAAGTTGTGAAAGATGTTTTAAGTTGCGTCGCCCTCTGAATAACGATGGACTCCTGGACCGCATCACGGGAGAGGTGGGCCCCAGCTGCCGGGAGTTGACGCTCTAGATTCTTCTATGTAGAGCAGACAATACGGACTCTGAGTGATATCCATGGTCCGTACTCCAGGAATACAAGAGAGAGGATCGGGACTTTTCCAGGGTCAGAGATGCGACTCATCCTCCCAGTACTTGTATTGTGCAGCTTCACAGTCTCGTGTGCTGGTAGTTCGACCACTCCCTTGCCTCACTCGTACACGCGCATCCGATATCGATTGACTTGACGGTAGTTCCTGCCGTGTCCCGGGCGAAAAGAGAAGCTTCACCCGATGACTCATGTTATCTCAACCCGGCAGTTACGATCACTATGGAGCGATAAACTGACTCGTAAGGCCTCAATGGCATCATCTAAACACCTCGACCCCTTCCTCCTGACTTCTTCTCCCTCCCCCTCCCCTGCTCCTGCGGTGCCCCTCGCCCACACGACGACGGCCCCTGCCTCTTCTGCTCCTCGACTCAAGCTGACCCCCTCCCTGAGCAAGCGGACGCTGAGGAGGAGCGGCTGTCCTCGCCTTCCCCCGACGACTCTGCGGGGCAGAGCCGTTGCTCGGACCTCCTCCTCGCCTCCCAAACGGCTCGGACCTCCTCCTCGCCTCCCAAGGACCCACAGCCAGGCCTGCACGGGCAAGAGCCGGCTGAGCGCGCAGGAGAGGCTCGACATCGTGTGCATGTTCTACTCGGCGCAAGCGACGACAAGCTGCCGGAGGACGGTGCACCAGTGGGACATCGCCAAGGCGTACGGGAAGAGCCGGGCGGCGATCAGCAAGGTGCTGAAGCCGGAGTACGCGCTAGGGGTGATGAAGACGGCGGAGGGGCTACAAATGAAGGGGCGGACTATGGTGCTGAGAGCCATCAGGGAAGAGTCGAAGAAGAAGAAAATGCAGCGGCAGCATCAGCAGCAGAAACAGAAGGGAGACACTCATGAAAAAGCTCGCCAGAAAAGAACATGAAGATTATCTTTGCCTTGAACGATAGAATCTGGAGTAACAGAATCTGGAGATGTTGACTTGCCTGATCATATCACTTGCCAGATCCGATAGATATGTTTGAGCATCTGTATTAAATACTCGATTGTAGCAATCAGTATCAGTCCAATGCAAACAGCTGTTACCACTTCTGCCTGATTGCACCATTGAACCATATGCATTCATGAAGGTTCCAGTTTCAGGCAAAGTTATTGAGCAATTTTTTTCCGCATCGGCGGATGTTACTCGATAAACGTCTCAGTTTGGCTCAGATGGAGGGACTTGTGTTGATGTCAAATCTCGAACATCTGTTGCGATGGACTCTCAGGCAAGGTGCATCACACAATCGCCGAGTGTGAAAAGGCAGCGTTGGATGGTATCTCGGCCTCGCAAGACGTCTCAGGTGATCCGACCTGTAAACGCACGCTGCCCAGGATCTCTTTCGTCAGGTCAAGGCCTCCCTGTCCTTGGCTGCTATCATCGCGGTTTCGTTCCGGGTGATCACATGGGGAACACAGCAGTATCGGCAGGATGAGGGTAAACCCTAGGTCAGACAGAGTGGAAAAGACGTGATTTCGCACGAAGTTTACTCGTCCAGTGTATAACATTATAAAGCCTACTTTTTCTTTTCCTTTGCTCGGCTCTACCCCCCTCCTCCGCATATCGTGACAGTGGGGTGGAGGATAAGATATCTGACAGACAGAGAGGACCAGCAAGCCTACGAAAGCAAACATTCCACACACGCTCTTGTGATTTTACTGGTCATTGCTCCTGGGGGTGGAGAGGGATGGGGTTGTGTGTCGGGGTGGGGTGGGGTGGGGTGGGGTGGGGTGGGGTGGGTTGGGGGGAGGTAGGGTGTATACTTTCGGTAGTCAGGATCGCGGGTGAAAAGACTCGATCTCGAATGTTCAGGAGAGGGTCACCCAGGAAGGTGGGGTAGGGGGTGGAGTGACCAGAAAGCCCTCCATGGCACCTCCCGCATACGCCCCTTCCTCCTACGATGACTCCTTGTATCTCCTCTCCTCCTTTCCCCTCCCTCCTGACTTCTTCTCCCTCCCCATCGAACCTTGCTGCTGCGGTGTCGAGCCTCGATGCCCGCAGACAGACCCACAGCCAGGCCTGCACGGGCAAGAGCCGGCTGAGCGTGCAGGAGAAGCTCGACATCGTGTGCATGTTCTACTCGGCGCCAGCGACGACGAGCTGCCGGAGGACGGTGCACCAGTGGGACATCGCCAAGGCGTACGGGAAGAGCCGGGCGGCGATCAGCAAGGTGCTGAAGCCCGAGGATCGCGAGGAGGGTGATGATGACGAAGGAGGGGGTGGAAGTGCCAGAGCGGGATCTTGTGCTGCCTGGAGGATCAGAAAGGAGGGAGCAAGGAGAGAGACATGAGAGCTGCTGCATTCTTAGTCGCAGTAAGTACATAGAGAGACGATGTCTTGATATCTCAGAACGTACAAGATAAAAATAGAAGTGATAAGTCGTGCGTACCAGAAGACCTTCACCCCTGGATGCGCCTTATCACGCAGCAGGCTTGTAGCTCCACTGATATCTGTGATGAATTCAGCATCTCAGAGGAATGATTAGACAGATCTTTCAGCTCTTCCTGCTCTTCCTGCTCTTCCTGCTCTTCCTGCTCTTCCTGCTCTTCCTGCTCTTCCTGCTCTTCCAGATCTTCCAGATCTTCCTGCTCTTCCAGATCTTCCTGATCTTCCTGATCTTCCTGCTCTTCCTGCTCTTGACCTCCTCTTCTCCTTCCAGATTTTGGTAAGTCAGTATTGGTGACAAGGTCTCCAAACAAACTTCTTCAAATCTTTCCATGTCATTGGGAGAATCAGTTCGCCGTTCTCATCGACAGCCCTGGGATTCACTTTGAGTAACAGACGCACGATCCTATTGGTCGTCGTTGTCGCTCCTGCAACATGGCGTCATTGTTTACTCTCAAATGTCACCATGAGTCAGCATTATAGCGTGGTGCAACCTTATTAGAGTGCGCTTTGCACAACTATTTTGACGATTCTTTTCTTTCAGTGCACCATACATAAATAATTAGCTTTTATTCCTCGAGTTGAACATTCTTCAGGGGTTCTCCGACACTTTTCAGCAACCACTGGTTTAAAGCCGCAACCCCCTTGTAAAGTAACCACCCTACCCCATACTACAACAGCGACGGACATCGCACACTTTGAAAAATTTACCCACCCCCCACCCAGGGGCATACAGCTTACATGTATGTTTAGAGCCAAGAGCACGAAACAACACCTCGTGCCGCGCCTCCGAGACCAAGGAAGAGGAGCAGCATCGGAAGAGGCAGAACAACTTTGTCTTTCTTCGTTCTCTGTCTTCTCAACATGGAGTTCCTCTGCCTGCCTCCCGCTACCGACGAGTCTTCGCACGCGCCTTCCTCTCTTTCCATCCCTTCCCCTCTCGATCTCGACCTCCCCTGCTCCTTCTTCCCCGACCCCTGCTCCTTTTTCCTCCCTCCCCTCAGCTTCCCATGCCCTTGCGGTGCCCCATTCCTCGACGACTCTGGCCCGTGCCTCTTCTGCGGACTGTTCTCCACTCGAACTGACAATTCTCTTCATGCGGACCCTCAAGAAGACATGGTGTGCTTGGCTTCCTCGATAAAACCTCAGGCCAGCCCTTGCTCGGACCTCCTCCTCGCCCCCCAAGACAGACCCCGCTGGGACGCCGACGCCCGCAGGACCCACAGCCAGGCCTGCACGGGCAAGAGCCGGCTGAGCGCGCAGGAGAAGCTCGACATCGTGTGCATGTTCTACTCGGCGCCAGCGTCGACGAGGTGCCGGAGGACGGTGCACCAGTGGGACATCGCCAAGGCGTACGGGAAGAGCCGGGCGGCGATCAGCAAGGTGCTGAAGCCGGAGTACGCGCTAGGGGTGATGAAGACGGCGGAGGGGCTACAAATGAAGGGGCGGACTATGGTGCTGAGAGCCATCAGGGAAGAGTCGAAGAAGAAGAAAATGCAGCGGCAGCATCAGCAGCAGAAACAGAAGGGAGACACTCATGAAAAAGCTCGCCAGAAAAGAACATGAAGATTATCTTTGCCTTGAACGATAGAATCTGGTCTGCAACAATCCATCCTGACCTTGCAAGATTGACTTGCCCGATCATGTCACTTGCCAGATCCGATAGATATGTTTCAGCATTTTTACAGCATTTGTATTAAATACTCGATTGTAGCAATCAGTATCAGTCCAATGCAAACAGCTGTTACCACTTCTGCCTGATTGCACCATTGAACCATATGCATTCATGAAGTTTCCTGTAGTTTGGTGCACAGGGATTGAGCAATTTTTTCCGCATCGGCGGATGTAACTCGATAATCTTCCAAGTTTGGCTCAGATGGAGGGACTCGTGTTGATGTCAAATCTCGAACATCTGTTGCGATGGACTCTCAGGCAAGGTGCATCACACAATCGCCGAGTGTGAAAAGGCCCTCGCAAGACGTCTCAGGTGATCCGACTTGCAAACGCATCCGGTCCAGGATCGCGAGGAGGGTGATGAAGTTTTGATCGTTTATCGACCGATTGAAGTTTCGATTTGAACTTTTACTCAAGTTGATAATTCTTGAAAGTATCCACCCCACCCCCTTTATTGTGATAGAAGTAAATAGATAGGGGTTCTCAGTCAAAGTACTGACCCCTACCCGGGGGTCCTCGGATTGTAGATGCAATCTGGCATAAGAAGGGGTACGGGGCTCCACCCATCCAGCCTCGGCGACAACACAATGAGGTACCGTCCATCCCCACCCCACCGGGCCCACCACACCACACCCCTCCTTCATCAGACTGAAAAACACTCTTGAAGGCAAAGATAAATCACGTGTTCTTTTTTAGTTGGAAACATTCTTTTTAAATCTGATAAAAAAAGGCGGAATCCTGGGGAGGTAGGGTCTTAAGTGATCCGGTCTTATCCGGTGAAAGTATCCACCCCACCCCCTTTATTGTGATAGAAGTAAATAGATAGGGGTTCTCAGTCAAAGTACTGACCCCTACCCGGGGGCCCTCGGATTGTAGATGCAACCTGGCATAAGAAGGGGTACGGGGCTCCACCCATCCAGCCTGGGACAACAACCTCAACTGGCAAAAAAAAACTTGCCGGCAGGGCCGGCACTCCGGCATATCCCGAGTCCGACCCGCCGCGGGCGATGTGAGGGGCCTGGGTGCCTCCTCGACTCTCGGCATGAGGGTTAAAGGCCAACTTGTTGGCGGCCCCCGGGCCTCAGGGCCTCGGGCGCGGGCGGCACTGCGGCATATCCGAGGAGTCCGCCGGAGCGGCCGGGAGCGACACCGGGGCCTGCCAGTCCCCGGGCATGGATCATCACCGTGCCTGTGTGTCATGGGGCCCAGCGTGCGGGCTGCCGGGCCGCGGCCAGCTCCAACTGGCAAGCGGATGTCCGACGGCCTGGAGTGAGACTCGGTGAGCATGATCTGCCCGGTAGTCAGAGCTGCCACACGGCCTGTGACAGTCGACTGGGCGCCCGTTGAAACTTGTAACGCCGGGCCGGGCGGCCAACTTACGGTCCGCGGGCTAGGAAAGACTGAGTACAATGATGATCGGTGACATGCCATGACGGAGAGGGCAGGGCCTCGGAAAGTTTACCCTGAAAGTTTACAAGCAGAAAGGTTGCAGTTTTATCAGGAGGAAACACTACTTGAAGCCCAGCACTTCAGGGTAGATCGTCACTGTGAGGAGAGAATCTTGCTGTAACATTTAACCATGCATCCACGATGAATACCAATAGGATCACAAACTCTAGGATCACAAACTTTGTTCTTCGAGAAGAGCAACAACCTTTGAAAGCACTCAGGTTGAAGAAGAATGAAACGCCGTTTGCAAACTTAGACTTGCTCTTTCCAATCTGGCTTGATGGAGGACACAGGCCCCTCATGATCTCAGTGAAGTAATTCCGGTCCTACAAGCATACAACCGTCAATGCTAGCCAGCAGTCTGATAAGAAATCCTTTCAGCCTCGTCACTCTGTACCTGAAAGATTGCCCTTCTCCTTCTACCATCTTCAAACTGTCCTGCTCGTCGTCGCTCCTCGGAAAGACTGCAAAAACAGCCTTGAAACTGTGTGCTTGCTTCCGCCATATAGGTGATGGCCAAAAGCAGAGTGACTGCTCCTGAGCCTCTGTATCGTGCGTTAGCGTGATGGTTTCTGCGTTCCAGGTCCTGTTGCGATCCTCGTTGAAAAAATGAAGAGCGTTGAAAACTTCAGATGTGAGTCTTTCGCGTCACATTTGTGTGTGCAAGGCAGTATAAAGACGGTAGAAAGACGGTAGAAAGACGGTAGAAAGACGGTAGAAAGACGGTAGAAAGACGGTAGAAAGACGGTAGAAAGACGGTAGAAAGACGGTAGAAAGACGGTAGAAAGACGGTAGAAAGACGGTAGAAAGACGGTAGAAAGACGGTAGAAAGACGGTAGAAAGACGGTAGAAAGACGGTAGAAAGACTCTTGCAGGGCTGTTGAAAGATGATGCGAAGAAAGCAAAGAATAGAGAGTGAGTGTAGGGAGACAGTGAGCAGAGCGTATGAAGAGGAGATCGTACATTCATACAGTAAATACTGTTGGAGTGTTTAGACTGTTGGAGATTCAAGGGAGTCTCTATGGAGATAGAATAGGGATTGCAATAGGAATGTGATGCAGTACACGAAGAAGGCAAGGGTAAGAGTGTGTCATAGTACGCGCACAAGACTAGGATGGGCTTGAGAAGGTCGTTGGCAGCCGGGGAGCGGAGGAGAGGGGCGATGAGCAGGGCGTGGGAGGGAGATGGAGCGGACATACAAAACATGTCCAGGGGTGGTCACACGAGCATGCAAATCCTTAACTCAAGATTCTTCTGAGCGAAGTCAACGACAGGAGGACCTTCTTGTCGTCACGCAGTGGGAGCGATGTTGTATTCTGGACTCATACCGGACGCCCCTTGGACGTAGCGTAGGGAAATAGGATGACGATGCAGATTCCTGCAGTGGTGCTGCTGATCTGATGAGTGTGTGTGCTTAATAAACAGTGATCCTAAGATCATCTGAGCTCAAGGTCTTACGCAAGGTTGTGTATACAACAAAACCGAACCTTGACGAAGCAGTGTGCGATTTTTTCAGGGGTAGGTATTTTGAGTGGTAGGTATCAGCACTGCTGGACTTGACAAGGCAATCGGATATCTCAGAGTACATTATCATCACTTGAAAGAATAAGAGTAAGAAACCCCTCCCCTTCCCAGCCCGCGCCGAGCTGCTTCAGCCTGTCTTTTCCAAGCTCTTGGCCTCAGTCTTGTCGAGTCATTCCTTGCCCTCCCCGGGCTCATAGTGGGTCAAGTGGGAGAGTTCTGCGGTGAGGTTCTCCGCTGACACCAAGTCACTTGTAGCTGGAGACGGGAAGGTGGAGGAGAGGAAGGAGGAAGAGGAACAGAAAGAGCAGAGCTACACGGGGCAGAGAGAGGGAGAGCAGAGAGAGGGAGAGCAGTGAGAGGGAGAGCAGAGAGAGGGAGAGCAGTGAGAAGCACAGAGGAAGTGGAGGAAGAAGGAAAGGAGGATGGGATGCGACGTCCTTCGTCGCATCCCCCCATGGGATGCGACGTCGCAAGGAGGAGGACGAAGGAGGAGAGGTGGGGGGGGGGGAGGAACGAAGAACAAGAGAGGAGGGTTCATTACCGGCAGCCAGCGACGCAGCCTTTCCTTCATGATCTCCAACCTGAAACAAAGTCCGGCTTCATTCAACCAGCCAGTGAGGCATCAACGTCCGGAGGTCAGGGGGCGTACCATACGGATGAAGGAGTGCTGAAGTACGGCAGCTAGGAACAAGAAAACGGAGCACATGGCAAAAACGACGTTGTCGGAGATGCTGCAAGGACGATAAGAGGTGTATTGGAGCGCGCGCGACTACACATAGCAGGAAGAGAGAAAGGATGCAGGGGGAGGGGGAGGGAGGGAAGAGAAGGAGGGAGAAGGGAAGTGGGAGATGGGGAATGGGAGAATAAGGAGAATGTAACGAAGAGAGTGGACGAGGGAGAAGGGAGAACAGAGGGAGAAACAGGAGGAGCGAGAGGCAACAAGAGGAGGTAGGAGATCCTTTGGTGGGTGGGTGAGAAAGTGTGAGCAATGTGAGGGAGGGGAGGAGAGAGGGAGGGGGGAGAGGAGAAGGAAGGGGAAGAGAGAGAGGAGGAGGAAGGGGAGGAGTTCAAACCTGCCAAGGTTGGCGAGGACAGCGACTACGATGACGTTGAGGGGGATGCGAAAGATGTTGTAGATGGTCGCCCGGACCTGATCCAAACGTCAATATCGCCAACCAAGTCTCATCCACTGTCATAGCAAGAGGCCATCCCTTGCTCAGTCCTCTTCCTCCCTCTCCCTCCCCCTCTCCCCCCCCTCGCTGCTGTCCTCCCTGCACTCCTTGACTTCTATACTCCTTCCCCTCTCTTCGTCTTCCAATGTTTCCCTCCCTCCTCCTCCTCCTTCACGCTGCTCCTCTAGGAAACTGACCTCCTCAGGAACATACTTCGACTTGACAATGCCGATACTGGGGAAGTAGAGCCCGCAGCACCACTCTGACCACCCTCTAGTCAAACTCGATTGACACCCAACCGTTGACAGTCGGAACGCACCGAACACGAAGAAGCAGGAGACGGTGGAGTACCCCTCTTGCAGCCCGAGGGCAGGGATCTGTCAAAGTGCGTACGAGTCAAACGGCAGGCGGATTTTGACAAGCGGCGGTAACTACCGCCATCATGATCCCAGAGATTATGTAGAGCTCCCTCAGGTACCTAACAGGTGGTTGCCAGCTGGACAGGTACTTCAAAGAGCTGATGGAGAAATGCGTCAGGGGGGATCAAGATCATGCAGCTGCTGTGCACAGCTTTGAATTCTCGTCCTGCACCAGCACCAGCACCAGCACCAGCACCACCTCCTCCTACTACTCTTACTACTCTCCTTTCCCTTCGCTCCGGCCTTATCCTCCCCCTCTCCCTGCGTCTGTCTCTGCCTCTGCCTCTCTCTCTCTCTCTCTCTATCACTTCATATGATCCTCCCTCCTCCATATCTCATCACCTTGACCCCAACATCATGCAGGCCATGAAGCATCCGAAGACCCGGCCGTGAGGGAGGGGCTTGAAGAACGCTTCTGCAGGTCTGGAGTTAGACCACAGGGGGGAGACAAGGTTGTCTGGTTACCTAACTTTGGCGTCCACATGAAGACAAAGATGTACATGGCTCCTTCGAAGAGGCTCTGTTGAATTCGTCATCGTTGTCGACGACGTTACGATCATTATCATCGTTTTCTTCTTCTGAATCACTATCATCATCTTCTTCTGAATCATCATCATCTCAATCTCCATCATAATCATCATCATTATCTCCATCATCATACTACTGATCCAGCATTTTGCAACCCGCTCATTTCACCTGTATCATCCCCAGAACTGCTATCTTGGGATCTCGGCGCATTCTTTCAAGCGCCACCTTCAACTTATTCCGATCGTCATTCTAGTCAAACGAGTCAAAAATTCCTCACTGCCAGCAACGTTTCTGCTGTGTCATCACCTTGCCAGAGGGAAGGACCATGCCTCCCATGCCAGCATCTCCTTTGTTCTCCTGTTGCAACACTCATCCCCCTCCCCTCCCCTCCCTTCCCTTCCTCTCCTTCTCTGCCCTTCTCCTCCCCTCCCCCTCTTCCCTTCCCTTCCCTTCCCTTCCTTTACCCTTCCCTCCCTTCTGCTCCCCTCTGCTCTCCACTATCTCCCGTTCGCTCTCCTCTCCACCATGTCTGCTCTAATATGCTCTCCTCCCTGCCCCCTCCCTGCCCCTTCCGTGGCTCTGCTCCCTCCTCTCCCTTCTGCTCCTCCCCCTCCCGCTGCTCCTCTCCCTCCTTGCATCTCCTCGTTCCTCTCTGACCTGCCATTTCCAAGCGATTGTGATTGAGGATGCGATGAGGAAGACGATGGCAAGGTCGAAAGGAGCCACCTGCAGAGAAAATTTCACATATAATCGAGTTGGGTTTGAAGATTGGTCTTGAGATTTGAAATGTTGCTTACCAGGCTGTCGAATGTATCACGGACGAAGCCCCCGAGCCACCCAGACGCGATGGCCGTGATAGCATTGCCAACCGTCGCGATGGAAAAAGTCTGCGACAATTTTCAAATCTCCTCCTCCTCCTCCTCCTCCTCCTCCACTCTCATTTTCACAAATGCCTACCTCTTACCC
>NW_005434507.1:23515-27526 GCF_000315625.1 Guillardia theta CCMP2712
GGGGGAGGGGAGGGGAGGGGAGGGGAGGGGAGGGGAGGGGAGGGGAGGGGAGGGGAGGGGAGGGGAGGGGAGGGAGGGGAGGAAGGAGGGAGGGAAAGCTCGAAACTTAGCTCAGAACTTACCGAAGCCTGCTATGAACAAGATCCCGATCTCCTGCTTGGAGAACTTATAGTGTTCATAGAGCGCGTACACGTAGGGCCCTTGCAGCCAGTCCGCCGTCACGGCACAGCAGTAGGCGACCATATACGCCGCCTGCTGCCTCTTGAACTCTCCTGACACGTTCCCGCCCGGCATGCCTGCCTGGCCCTGATCCTTGCGCTGACTCCATTGTATCAGCGCACAGAGGATGCAGAGGACTACAAGGACGACTGTGAACCCCATGGTAGCTGGAGGGCAGGTGGGCAGGAGCTGGGTAGCTCGCAAGGTACTCCAGAGCTCTGCCCGTCCACGGAGTTAACAGGCGAAGGAACTCCCACACCAACGGTGTAGCAAAGGGGCTCGAACTGGGAAGGAAATGTCAGGAGGGAAGGGAGAGGGATGGTAGGCTTTCGAAAGGTTCCAGCATGATCAAACGCATCATGCCGATCATAATCTCATCAACAACATCTCCTCAATCTCCATTATCGCGATCGTCTGCGTTGTCTCCCCTGACAGCTTTTCATCCCCATCATCCGAACTGTCATCATCCACATCATCTTCACAGCCATGACGTTCCAGACGATCTTTTCTATCTTTGCATTTAACGACATGAGTCCATCACTACTTCCGTTGTCCTGTGCTTCTTGACTATGGGGGGTGTAAATACTGAAGACACTATCTCGACCGTTCATCCTTTACATAGTCATCCGCCTCCTCATCCTTGTCTTTTCCTGCTCCTGCTCCTGCTGTCCATCCTCCAAACCTTGCTCCCCTCCCTGCTCCTCCTCCTGCTGCTGCTGCTGCTGCTCCCCTCCCTGCTCCTCCTCCTGCTGCTGCTGCTGCTGCTCCTCCTCCTCCTCCTGCTCCTCCTCCTGCTCCTCCTCCTGCTCCTCCTCCTCCATCTCCTCCTCCTGCTCCTCCTCCTCCTCCGCTGCTCCTCCCCTCCCTCCCATGCCACGCAGCCCTCGATATTTTTAAAAGTCAACAATGGGTGAGGATTTACTCTGGTACAAAAATTCAAAATAAAAACGATTTGGTACCAAATTACTGTGTACCTGTTCCGATCATTGCGTATAAGTAAATAGATAATATGGAAGATAATAATCAAATTTGCAGGTATTGTGGTAGTATTTTGAACTTTCAAATACTTTATAAACTCAAGTTATCTTTTACACTGGTACCGCGGCAGTTCTCCTGTACTGTACCTCACTGATTCCAAAAACAAAGAAAAGAAGAAAAAAAAGAAGAAAAAAGAAGAAAAAAGAAATCAAGCGGGTGAAGGGCGGCGAAAATGGACGAGCACCTTTACATGCCCAAGGCGTCGGAATGTCTCAAGATCATGAAGTGAGAGGAGGAGGAGGAGGAGGACGAGGAGGAGGAGGAGGAGGAGGAGGGGGAGGAGGAGGAGGAGTTAGTGGCGGTCACGAGTGTTGCTGGAGCTGGTCACTGCGGCTGGAAGAGAAGGGTATAGCGGTTGTAGTGGAGAATGACGGGGAGGACGTAAGGCGAGGAGAGAAAGGGAAAGGAAGAGGGGAAGGGCGCGATGAGGAGAAAGGAGCAAAGGGGAGAATTAAGTAGGAAAGGAGGAAGACACAGGGATCTTGAGAATGTGGGGGGAGGAAGGGGAGGGAGACTAGAAGGTAGTGGTAGTCTGTTATATTTTTCAATGCTGACAGATTTGAAATCGCAGCATATACTTCGATGCGTGGGGAGATTCCTGGCACAAAGTTAGCTCATGTTGTGGTATGACAGTGATGATTGAATATTGGTTTGTGCAACAACAGAGAAAAATTGCGTTGACAAGAGAAATGCTCGCTCTAGGCCATGAAGAGACGAGTGCGGTGAGACAGATTTTGTTCATAGAGATGATGAAGATTGACGTTTTCATGTTTCAAAGTTGATGGACCACATACCGCTCCATGAGGTCAGTGAGAACGACTTGGGTTTCCGTCTTGTTTTGCGATGAGATAAACTTGATCTGTTTCGATGAGAAAGATGTGTTGATTGTCTTGAGATGAAATATTGTTGAGATGACTGTAACTCTTCGTTGTCAGGTCATCGATGCAAGACCTGGCAGACCCCCGAACGAAGAGGCCAAGTCTGGATTCAAGTGATGAGAATCTGTGTTTCATTTCCTTTCACTTTGATCACGTTTTGCTTTCATGTTCGTTCCTCCAATCTCATCATGCAAATGACTGCCTACCTGCCTACCTGCCTACCTGCCTGCCTGCCTGCCTGCCTGCCTGCCTGCCTGCCTGCCTGCCTGCCTGCCTGCCTGCCTGCCTGCCTGCCTGCCTGCCTGCCTGCCTGCCTGCCTGCCTGACTGACTGACTGCCTGCCTGCCTGCCTGCCTGCCTGCCTGCCTGCCTGCCTGCCTGCCTGTAAATGTAACTCTGCACTCCTTCCTCCTTCCCAGCTTTCTGTTTTCCCTCAACTTTCCCTTCTTCTCGCTTTCCTCTCTCTCTGCCTTGACCGTTTCAACAGTGATCCCTCGTCTGAGTTCTACATCTTGACGGCTCCTGACGGATACAACTGCGGTGGACTCCTGACATAACCTTATTGGACAAACACACTCATGCTCTGCCTGTTTCACATTCATCTTGTCAAATTTTCCCATCCTCTTCTCTGTACAACTTTCAATGATGTTTCACCCCTCCCTCCCTCCTTCTTCCCCTCTCCCCCTTCTTGGCTTTCTCCCTCCCTCCCTCTTTCTCTCTAAGCTCGAAATGATAGGAATTGGTTTCCAGGGCAAACGTATCGTTTCAGGAGTTTGACAAATTCAAGCAGGGAGGCAACAAACTGGGTCATCCTGGTGATAAAGCATGTGATGAAACTATCTGATGATTCTTATTATCATTTGTTAGATAATTAGTTTGTTAGACCTAGTCGAGAAATTCATAGCTAGGAACTATTTCTCTCTGCTCGTTCCCTCCTAGTATTTGTCTGAAAGGGTTCCCAACCTTGGGAGGCTAGCCATGATGAAATCAGAGGATGAAAGCATGAGAAACATTTCTCTAATTCTCCTTGTCCTGTGTTATTCCTTTCTGTTGACTTGATACCAACACGTACTGATTGTTAACTTTGATATCAACAGCTAAGAGATGAATGCAAAGTTGCTACATATCGATGGAAGAGGAGAAATACAAGTGAGAAATCGGGGGTGGGGTTGATAAAGTTTGTTCACGTTTTTCTTTCTCAGTCAACAGAGTGCAAAACAAAATCTCAAAATTCTACAACTACGAACCGTTTCAGGTTGTTGTCCAGTGATGCATCAAAGTCGTTGGAAGGGATTTATGATGATCAGTCCATATTGGAATCAATCTTGAAGATTGAAATGATCGTTTTGATGTCTCAAACATGACAGCAAACCAAACTTTGCAACATTCCATTCATGATTGTGTATTTTATATGACAAAGATTTCATGAGCAATCAGATGGTTTACTTGTTTTATTGGGTTGCTGACATTTCATTGCTTTTCTCTTTGTCCCCATTTTCCCATGACCCACTACAAAACCTACATTGCTGTTGTTATTTTCTTCTTGTACCCTCCTGTCTTCCTCCTGTTCCTCTGCTTCTATTTCCTCCTCCGCCCTCTCTTCCTCCTCCTTTTCTACCTGCTCCTCCTCCATCTCCTTTTCTACCTGCTCCTCCTCCTCCTCCTCCTCCTCCTGTACCTGCTCCTCCTCCTCCTCTTCCTCCTGTACCTGCTCCTCCTCCTCCTCTTCCTTTTCTACCTGCTCCTCCTCCACTTGATCCCACAACTACTCCTCTCATCCCTTCAGGCCTTCCTCGCACTCATCATCTTCTCGAGTTTCATCAGCATTGCCGCTCAACTTCAAATTTTCCCTGCGCCTGGAAGCCCGTGAGTCAAG
>NW_005434507.1:27626-28730 GCF_000315625.1 Guillardia theta CCMP2712
TCCTCTCTCTCATCTCTCTTCCTCCTCCTCCCCTCCTGTCTCCTCCCCCCATCCTTCTCCTCAACTTCGTTTCCTCCAATTCTTCTCCTCTGCTTCTCACCGCTTCCTCTCAGCCTGGTCCACCCTTGCCCGAGACTTCTTCATCGTCAACCCTGTAGACGGCTCGTTTGTGATGCAGACAGGCCCAACGTTCTTCTTCATCTCCTTCATTGTCATCGCTCCCTATACCCTCCTCCCCGTTGTCATCGCCGTCCTCCTCCAGAACTTCACCAGGGCCGCCAAGCAGGAGAGGCTGCAGGAGCAGCCCAAGGAGCAGCAGGCGATCGCAAGCATGCGCTCCTCCCTCGATCCCCTGCACAGGGAGTTTGCGCTCTCTTACAACCACGAGGACCTGGTGAGCAAAGTCCAGCGGGTGTTCAACAGGCTGGACGAGGAAGGGAGCAACCTGCTCAACTACAACAAGATCTACGAGGGGCTCCGGAAGCTCGAATTCTCACCTCGCATCAAGCTGTCCATCGAGGAGTTCCAGAGGATGACGCGAGCTGGGAAGCTGCTGGACGAGGAGGGCCAGATGGACCGCGGACAGTTTGAGCGGATGATGATAGGAGAGTTCTCCTGCTACTGCGAGGCAGCTCTTGTGAACAAGATCAGAGTTCTGCTCTCCGAAGACTCCTCCTTCGGCTTCCTGCTGGTCACGCAGCGCATGCTGCTTGCCGACCAGGCGGCCAAGGAGAGGAGGGAGGAGGAGGAGGCGGTGGACGAGGAGGAGAAGGAGATGGTGATGTTGAAGAAGAGGCAGATCTTGAGCGAGACTACCTTCAGCCTTCGAATGGTCCTCAGAGACCTTAAGGCGCTGAGAAGAGGAGCGGCGACTCTCTCCAAGAAGCTCGCGGATATGGAGGGTCAGGCTCTCTTTCCGAAGACCCCGGGCGATGGAAGAGGAGGAGGACGAGGGAGGACGAGGACGAGAAGGCTTGCATCGGGAGGAGGCAGAGGAGAAGGCTTCGCAAACACTTGATGGAGAAGATGGGAGAGGGGAGGAGAGGAGGGAGGGAGGAGAGGAGGAGGAGAGAGGAAAAGGGGAGGCCGCAACAAGGGGGACGG